>NW_026867501.1:115199-269009 GCF_020745735.1 Hemiscyllium ocellatum | reverse complement strand
GGACGCAATTGAGGAAAGCTCAATGTTTGACACATGTATAGGACTTGCGCTCAATTCCTTCAGTAGTGAAGAATCAGAAAAAATGTCATTCCTGAAATTTAATACAAAAGATTTTCTTTCAACTAACAAACATATATTTGGAATCTGTAACTTACCAGGGACACCAATAGCAGCAAGAGCTGGATAGTAAATGGCATAGAAAGGGCCACTGCTGGGCCATGCATCACTTGTTATAAACTAATGGAAATCACAAAACTTCTCACATGAGCTCTGTGACACAAACAACAGGTCTCTAATTTATAATGCTTCAGGATCTCGAGAGTGTTAATTAAGTTTCAACATGTACCTTTGTTTCAGTCTGGCGAAAAACCTAATTACTCACTATTTCATGCTTTCTATGTAAATTGTATGTTACACAATTGCACACACGTAAACTGAGAATAGCAACCGGCAAATTTAAGCCCCCTTCCAAGTATTTTAATTTCTCCATCAAATGGATTCCCGATTTCAAAACATGAGCTTATGTCTTTTGCGTAATTTGAAGGAACTCTCAGCCTTCTCTGCGATTTTCTCAATTGTTTCGTCTCTTTAGTTGTGAAATTAGTTAAAGATTTGCATTCTACTGTTATTCTGTCTTAACATTTATCTATATTTAAAGCTGAAAAGTTTGAAATTCGGTTTACCAATGATGGATGACATTTGAGAAGCATAGTATCTGATACCAGCGCATGAAAACTTTTTAGCAAATGAGAACAGAAAACTTCTTGTAATAAAGATGGATAAATCCCTCGACCAAATGGAGTCCATTCCAGAGTCTTGAATGATGTGGGGAGAAAAAAGTGATTGCACTGATGGTTATCCTTGGAAATTCGAGAAATTTCGGAATGGTTCCTTAGGTTTAGAAAGTAGGGAAAACAACCCAACTATTTAAGAAGAGTGGGATAAGAAAACAGCCACCAAAGACATGTTGAATGTTGGTTATAAGAATAAAAGCCACGTCATATAATGAAGGAAACGATAAGTAGACATTTTGAAATATGATATGATTGAGATGACTCAATATGAAGTTATAAAAGGGAATGAATTTGGCAAAACCATTGGAATTCGTTTTGTGGATGCTAATTTTAGCACTAATAAGGGACAACCAGTGTGTGCAATGTATTTCGGACATTAGAAAGTTTTGATAACATGCCAGACTGATGAGGTCTTACGAGATTGATGTTAAGGTGCTGTGATGAAGTAATGAGAAGAAATCAAACAGTAAAAAGGAATGAGTTATTTTAAGAATGGCCGACTGTTAATAGTTGTATGTCTCAACAATGAGTGATGCAGAGCGTGACAATCAAATAATGATTGTGTGAATCATAGTTTTTGGAAACTCATTAATATAATTAAACTAAGTGGTAGCTTAATTCACGTAAGCTGCAGGTAGGCTTTTCAGTCGAGTCCAGTCAGAATAATTATATCGTAATGTCAAAAAATCGCACAACAGCAGGTTGCAATCCAACAAGTTTATCCGGAAGGACGAGCTTTTGGTGAGCTGCTCCTTTGTCAGCTAGTGTGGCAGGATCATAGAACACAGCATTTACAATAAAAGATCAAACTGTCAAACGACTGATGCGATGGATTGAACAAAATCAGATTGCTGTTAATCTTTAATCACTAACAATGAGGATACAGGTTTCGAATATTGATATGTATATCCAGAACTGCTTTCACGTCACTGTCCCGATATAAATTAAGGTTTTATTAGAAAAAAGTGACACCTCTACTTAGACATTAAATGTGTGCGGTTAGTGTCTGTCTGTATCCCAAGCTGAAGTCCGACTACATTGATTTCCAAAGTAGCAACTTTCAAATACCACATGAACTGATTGCCTACAGATTGTGTATTTTTGAACAAAATAGAATAAACTTGCAAAGACAAATCTGCAAATATAATTTCAACCCATAGACTTACATGTGCGTGTGCAAGGGTGTGAGGGAGAGAGAGACAGAAAACATGTGTGTGTGGGAGAGGGAGAAAGTGTGTGTGTGTGTGTGTGTAAGTGTGTGTGTGTGTATGCGTGTGCGCTCTGGATGCAGTGTGTGCGTGTTGGTGACAGAGTATATGCCTGTGAGAAGATGCGCACATATGTTTGAGTGTGAATGTGTGTGCGAGTGTAATTCAGAGAGCGCGTGTGTGAGGGAGGATCTGTGTGATTGTTCGAGTGTGATCCTGTGTCCGAATGTATGTATATGCTGATTTGCTTGTGTGTGAGTGTCTGTTTCAGGGTGCACAATGTAGGGGAGTACCCTGTGGTGTGACATGATCCACGATCCCTTTTGAGGATGTCCTCATTAATACCGAAATTGGCTATCAGCGTCTTCTCGACAACCCTGCATTTTTCCGTGACCCAAACTCCTCCATGATGCATGGTCACTTGAAGATCCGAGGGAGATCCTCCTTGACCCCGAAGTGCTCCACGCCTGGAAGGGAGCTCCCCATCTGGAAATGGTTGTGTGGTTCCATTCACCCATTCTCTTAGCACCCGCGTGGTCTCACCAATATATGATGCCACAGGGATCCCAGCTTGCAACATTTGAGGTAGACAATTTTGGCTGAGTCGCATGAATATCTGCCGCACACCAGGTGGGTGGTGTCCGCACTTGTGATGATAGTATCCATTGTGACATTCTGACACATGTTGCAGTGGTTGTCATCACAGATTTGTATAAACAAACCATTGATCGCAACAAAATGCCAAGCGTCCAGGATGACATTGAACACAACACCAAAGCACACCATTGCAAGACGTGTCAGAGCATCGACTTGGATAGTACAATTACACGTTGGCCACCACCCATCAAATACGTGGCAGTTACTCATGTGATTTGGCCAACATCGTCGCTCTCATATGTTGCAGGCTAGGTTGCTCTCATGATAGTATAATGGCGAGGCCACACGGATGCTAAGACAACCAATAAATGAACACTGTGCAGCAATCGCCAAACAGGGATGCTGCCTCTCAGTTGGAGAATACTTCACCCGTGAAGTATATTCTGCTTTGGATCTTCACGTGACCATCCTCCAAGACAGAATGTGGATGTGTAACAACACAGAATAGTCCAGCAGAGGCTGATCACTGAATTCAGTATCAATGAGAACGACCTGAACCGGGATGTTGGGTTCATGTCGTACTCCAAGGGACGCCACTACACTGTACGCCCTTATACGCACACTTGCACACTCACACAGACCCTCTCTTACGAACATGATCTCTCTCAGGCACATGCAGTCTCTCAGACACACACAAACACATGCATCTACACATGCACATTCAAACGTGCATCATCTCACAGGCAAACACTCCAATAAACTCGCCCACACACTATCAAGCACACACGCAGACACTCTCACAGGTAGATCTCATACACATGCACGAACACACGCTTGTATGTATATGGGGTGAATTTATATTTGCAGATCTGTAGTTGAAGACACGTTCTATTTTGTTCGAATAGAACAGAATATGCCGGCAAACATCCCAAATCCAGACTACCAAGGCAGTCCTGTCTTCGAACCTAAGTGTAGAGGAATCGTCTGACATAAAAGCTCCACAGGAATACAAAGCTGTTAGACATTGGGAACAGAAGAACAATGGAACAATTGTGCTTGATCATCTCGTTGTCTTCACTATGCAGAGCTTCAGAACCTTTTGTCTGCCCTTTGGCCTCTATGATGATGCTAACGGTAAGGGCGGTGAGCAGTAGAACGATAATGAACGGGAGTTAAGATATATATGGTCATGGTATCGGTAGATCTGCCAAGCAAGCGAGGTGTAGAAGCTTGTCTTGATGACATAGAGAGAAAGCATCCCTTCCAGTATAAGCAAGGGATGTGAGACAAAGTAAAATGGTGCGTTCTTGATGCAGAACAAGGAGCAGATCCCTCCCATGAGGCGCAAAGCAGTTTTGTCGGTGCAGTTTTTGCTGCTCAGGCTCTGGCAGGAGATGACCACAAAACATTGAATCGTGGAGGTTACTGCAAGCCAGACTTATCCATTTCGGTTGATGTAAACCACCACTGCACTAAACACACACTCACTAGTGTATTAGACAGGATAGTGTATCTATAGTAAATGCCGGAGATTCTATTCAGAATGCATCCAGTGATAATAACAAGGAAAGCAGCGATAACTATCGCTATGAGATCGTAGGTAATGCAATGCGAGGGTCTACACTGACCTCGGGATAGCATTATGATTGCCATCAAGCTGGATGGAAGAGGTCAAAAGAGCCAGATGATACTGCTCTAATTTTAAATGACAGCTTTTGTCTCATCCAGACTGTTATTGATATCATATTAAAACATCCTTAGTCACTTTCTGGCAATGACTTTTTTAAAATACATGGAGTCACTCGTGGATAAGTCATTTGTAAATGCAATTTCTGCTCTCTGCTCATATCTGCTTGTCCTTACAAACATGATAGAAGTATAGAATCCCTACTGTGTGGGAAGAGGCTGATAGGCGTATTAAGTATTTAACGAACCTCCAAAGAGCATCCATCCACACCCACCGTGTCCTGGTAGGCCCGTATTTATCACAGTTAACTCACCAAATCTGCATATCCCCTGCTAAACATGATGCCATCTAGCATCGTCAACCCATCTAACCTGTACATTTTTGTATTGTGGGAGGAATTCTGACCACGCAGCAAATACCAATGCAGACGCAGGGAAAATGTGTAAACTCCACACAGACAAGGGTGGATTCGAATTTGTGTTCCAGGTAAGTGTGCAGTATCCAGTTCATCCCTTTTCCCAGGCACATTATCTGACATTGGCTTCCCGCCTGGCAATGTCTCACTTTGATAGATTTCACTTTCATATTTGTAAGTAGAACAATGTTTCAAGTTGCATCAATTTGAAATTCTAAAACCATCTACTATCACAACGTACCTCCAATTCTGTCCTCATGTTCATCCCTGCAGCAGGTCATAGCTGTCACTTCAACCTATAGCTGTCGTGGATCTAATCTCTGGAAGTCCCTCCCTCGACGACTCTTTCCACTCTGCCGAAATAAGGATGGTTCTCATAACCAATCTCTTTGATAAAAAAAATCTTTCCACTCTGTGTCCTTCCTTTAAACTTTCGACAGTATTTCATTATATTCAGTATTCTGTGGAACATTCCACTCAGACATAATGCAATCAGACATAGTGCAGCGTGCACGAATCCAGCTTCTGCAGTGAAAAATAAGAAGAGAAACAGCCATATTGTGTCATCCAACAATCTTCACGTGCTTAATCAATTGCCTTCCCTCCATCATAATGTCAGCAGTTGGTATATTTGATGATGATTTCACACGGCTCGGAATCATTTGCCACTCCCCAGTCATTGACGCAGTTCACCTTCATGATGACATGGAAGATCAGGACAACACTCAAATTTCTACTGATAAGTGAAGGTAACATTCGCATCAGCCAAGTTCCATGCAGTGACCATTTGCAACAGCAAGTATTCTAAACGTTGCATCTAGAGGTTCAATGGCATTACCATCGTTGAATCTCCGACAGTCAGCAACCTCAGGCATTACCATCGTTCTGATACTTGTATAACTATATAAATATTGCATCTGCAATAATAAGTGCAAGGCTTTCAAAACCATTTAAGATGCTCGACGACATCAATTGCAAAGCATTCTCATTCACAGGCATCCCATCTTCCTCCTGCAACTTTCGTCGTGACATTCTATAGACAGCAGTATGCACCATTCGCAAGATACACAGTGGTTACTCAACACCCGTCCACCGTAATATCTCAAACACTAACGATATCTGCTACCAAGACGGACAAGTGAAGAAGATGCATTGAAATAGTGCTTTTGTTCAGGTTCCGCTTCATACCACTCACAATCTTCAGCTGCTGCATCCCTTTAGGTTTGTCCTTTATGTAAATGATTTAGTGGAGAATATAAAAGATATGGTTAATAAGTCTGTGGATGTCACCAGAGGGGAGGGTTGATACTGAAGAAGGTTATATAAGATTACACAGACGTCTCGAGTATTCCGCTGTGCTGATTTGAAATATCTGTGTTACTGTGGGGTCCAAAAATCCGAATGAAGGGAAATGAGAGGAAATTACAACAGAAAATATCGACTTACAAAAGTTAAAGATGGTCAGAAGTGAAGACAATTGGATAGGTGGACGGAGGTGAAGGACCATAATAATTTCAAGCCAGAAACATTGAAGGAGAAAAGACAAAGCAGGGAAATTCAGCAAGAAGACTTTTGCATGAGAGAATGGTGAGAAAAGATCAGGTTAAATTACAACTGAATGAAACATAAAGGTCGTATAGTCGCCTTTCTTTGAACTTCAATAGTTATTTAATCTAACCATCTCAAGAATGCTTCCCTGAAAATTCATCATTTGGTATTGCCCCATCCATAAATCGTTCATTTCCTGGCAGTGCAAATTTCCGACAGAACCCGCAGAAGGCGTTATAATCACACTCTCTGATGCAGTCTCTGTCATTGTTCGCTTGCAGGCACTTGGAGTCACGCTCACCAATTGACTTTTCATTTAATTTTGCATCATCTGTAAACTTGTCAGCAGTACATTCACTTCAGTCATTGGTTGGATGGTGTGTTGACATGTATCGCTGCTTTCTCACCATTCCCATTAAAGAAAGGGAGATTTTACAACAGTGCAATTTTTTCCTTGAAATATCCATTGTCCTTACATGGGCGCTGCTGGCAAAGGCGATATTCATCTCTAATATTGCATGACAATGTGTTGGTGGGCGATCATTTTGGCACACTGCATCTGATATAAATGCATGATGTACATTGGCAATGATGCAAGGTTAAGTTAAAGCAAGACAGTTTTTGATACCATTGAATCCCGCGAATCTAGAAGCAGGCCATTCAGTTTAATTGAATGTAGATTGCAATTACATTCCAGAAAACATCCATTCTATTTCTGTAAACACAAGTTTCCCACGGTCATTCATCCTAGCCTGCACATCACTGAACTGTGGGCGAGTATCAGAACACCCACTGCATCGTAAGAATGTGCAAACTCGACGCAGGTGGTCGCAGGAAGGTGAAATTTTACTTGCATCTCGAGCGCAGGGAAGCAGCATTGCGACCCAGTGAGTCCCTATGCCTCCTAATGGCACTTACCAGCAATTGCAGTCGAAGAAAAATTCGTTTCTACTTTCACATTTATTGAAATCTTACTTGTTCATTCATTTATTTCTTTATTTGTTTTTCTGACTGTTTTCTTAGACACACAGGCCCTTTGCATCAGTTCCAGGAAAACTCTCGCAGTCAGCGAGGTACTCTGTTCACTGGGAAACTCCAGTTCTGATACTGGAACAACATGAAGTACTTTCCATCACTGGTTTTGCCTACAGAAATAATAAAATTTAAAGAACAACATATCGTTTAAATATTATCATTTTGTCACTTGATCAAATTCACTTTGTTATTTAAACCAAAAGCAGATAATTGCACTTGCTGGAAACGTGAGACAGAAACGAAAATATCCGGAGAAACTCAGCAGTTTTGACAATATCTGTGAAGAAAAAAAACGTCAAAAATTTCAAGTCCACTGACCCATTTTCAGAATTTTGTTCCTTTCTTACAAAAGTCATGGTGTGAAGTGGGGTTCGTAGGATATTGAAAGTGTTTGGTTCAAGGATAAATGAACTTGAAGTCCATTGGCTGTCATCTGGTATCTTTGCCAACAATGAACCAATGAGAAACAATCCGGAAATAACTGAAACATTTCCCAACTGTTGACGAGAACAATTTTAGCTTCGGCCAGTTTTGTTCATTTTCATAGTGATCTCTGAAAAAAATGTCGCCCAAAGCTCTGTGTTTACTTCTCACAGCTGCAGCTGTTCTAACTGGTAGGTGCACAACTTGTGGAACTTTATGCTTCAACGCTTTGTTGGGAATTATATGTACTCTAACAATTCTAGCATCACAGAAGTAGCAACACATTGTCCCGATATTGAAAAAATCTAGATCTATACTTGTACCAACACTGAGCACAGTTTAGGAGAAATTAGCGAACCCGTCTGCGTGAACTAACATGGAAGAGTTAAGCTGGGACTTCAGACCGGACTGAGGTTGAGATGAATAGACAAAGGCCGGACTTTTAAACTCACCGACTTATTTTAGTTTTACCTTTTATGTCGGGAGTTAAAATGGGAATTCACCTCTTTAAAAGGTGTGGCCCATGCCTTCAAGGATGTTTTATTACATCTGTTGAAGCCCTTGCCTGTCGCAATGGCTGAGTTGTATGAAATGGATTCTTGTTCATCTTCCCTGTCTCTTATTCCTCTGTTTATTGTTCGAGGTGAATGGGCTAATTCTATGCTATAAGTGTAACGAAGTAACTTCTAAAATTTATTCTCACTCCTATTTTATGACAGGAGTTTGTCGTGCAGATTCTGTGTCACAATCACCGGCCGCAGTCACAGTGAACGAGGCGGATGATGTCCTGTTATTCTGTAATTACACAGCTACATCAAATAGCAATCCTTATCTGTTCTGGTACCGTCAGCATTCCAACGGCTCCATGGAGTATCTGCTAAACAGAAACCAATATATCACGAACACAGAGAATCATCCAGAAGACCGGTTTTCCTCGGAGTTTGATCATGTGAAACGCACTATCCAGCTGAAAGTGTTGACAGCAGAACTGACAGACTTCGCGATGTATTTCTGCGCACTGAGCCCCACAGAGATTCAGAACTGGGTTGTGTCCTTACAAAAACTCTCAGAGAGCAACTAAACCTGACGATTCGTAAAGGGAGCAGTGAGATCAGAAACGGATCTGAAGAGGCTGGCGAATTCACGGTGATATCTCATGCATCGCATTTAACATAAAACCTTAACCGTTTATTGAAACGAACTAGTGCTGTTAGTTCAATGAATGAGAACGAAATAATTTATTTTATGTCTTTTGAAATGTCCCATGGTGTTTCACTGTTTCAGTGATGATGTGGTGTAGAAAATACATGAACCAGTTTAGGTTAAACAAAATTCTCCACCGAAAAAGGGGATTGCAGCATTCCGTTTGAGAGGCAATAACTTGCCACGTGATTGTAATAATCAATCACTCTGGTAACTTGAACAATGTCAAACGCGTTGCGGGTTATTGACTGCTGCCCTTGTACCTCCATATTTGGAGCCCCTGAACGGTGAATCATAGATTTGAGTGGTTCAGGACAATGCAGTCTTCGTTAAAATACCATTAAGAAATCGGGATCGAGCTCACATCTGAACAGCGGTAAACAGTGAAAGACATTTTGTATCGATTAATTAATGAGTCAGAGCCAGCGATGAAAGCCTCAGTCACATGACATTTCTTCTGGTGGCAGGGCGTAAATGAGCATTTTCCATCCTCTGTGGAAATGCCTGATCTGGATATATAAGTCGTGTAAAGACTAATGAGTTCCTCATCTCCCACTGCTGACATCTGAGAAAAAAGGACAGGTTGCTAGTTCGAAAGTGAGTCATAAAAGAAATATTCTTGACTCTGCGTGATCGAATCAAGTGTAATCTGCTTCTGCAGAATAGGGGATGTACATAGAACTTGGCACCCTGCAGGTGTTACTAGATTCTGCACAGTCAGAATAACTCTTTCGTTACAGAAGATGTGTAGTCTGTTGATGAATGTCATGAGCAGTCATGGGAGTGTCTGATCAGCAGCTACACGACAATGTCGAAAATTGCACAGGTATGTCCTGTACACAACAAAGAAGGATAAATCCAACCTGGCCAATTACCATCCAAACAGTCGCCTCTCCATCATCAGTAAAGTGATGGAAGAGGTCATCACCAATGCGATCTAACAGCACTTTCTCAGCAACCGCGTTCTCAGTGTCAAACAATTTGGCTTTCACCAGGGTCACTCAGCTCCAGATTTCATTACAGCCTTGGTTCAAACATGGATGAAAGAGCTAAATTCCAGTCATGAGGGGAAAGTGACAGCCCGTGACATCAAGGCCGCGTTTTACAGAGTCGAGCATCAAGGAGCCCTAACAAAACTGGAATCATTTGATATCAGCGGGCAAAGACGCCACTGGTTACAGACACACCTGGCAGAAAGGAAGATAGTTGTGGTTGTGGAGGGTCAGAAATCTCAGTTCCAGGACATCTCTGCAGCAGACCCTCAGGGGAATGTCCTAGACCTAACAATCTTTAGCTGGTTCATCGACAGATCGACGATCTGTGATAAGTTCAGAAGTGGGAATGGTCGCTGATGATCGCATGGTGTTCAGCATCATTCGCAACTCTTCAGGCACTGAAGCAGTCCGGGCTCAAATGCAACACAATCTACACAATATCTATGCTTGGATCGACAAATAGCAAGTAACATTCGCGCCACACAAGTGGCAGACAATGATCATCAACTATTAGAGACACTCTAAACACGCCCCTTGACGTTCAACGGTACTACCATCACAGAACTCCCCACTGGCAACATCCTTGGTTGCCATTGTGCAGAAATTCAATTGGACTCACCGCATGAACACAATGGCCGCAACAGCAGGTCAGAAACTAGGGATACTGCGACAAGTAACTCACCTTCTGACACCTCAAGGTCGATACAATAACTAAAAGGCACAAGTCACGAGTATGATGGAAAAATCCACTCTTGCCTGGATGCGTGCGGCTGTATCAACACTCAACAAGCTTGACACCATCCAGGATAAAGCAACCCACTTGATTGGTACTACATATACAAATATTGAATCCCTCCACCACTGATGCGCAGTTGCAGCAGTATGTACCATTTACAAGATGCACTGCAGAACTACACCCTGCATTCTAAGAAAGCAACTAGAAAACCCACAAGCATGTCCATGTAGATGGACAAGGGCAGCAGGTACTTGGGAACAACATCAACTGCAAGTTCCCCTCCAAGCCACTTATCACTCGGACTTGGTCCTTCACAGTCGTTAGGTCAAACTCTTGGAATTTCCTCCCTACCAGCATTGTAGGTTATCCTACTGCAAGTGTACTGCAGCGATTTCAGAAGGTAGCTCATCACCACCTTTTCAAGGTCAAATAGGGACGATCTATCAATACTGGCCAGCCAGTGACGCCAAGTCTCACATGTGAATAAAGAATTATTAAAAGAAATTCACAGTCTATAGGAGTGCTCTGTCTTTGTGTCAGTACACCATTTGTACAGTGGTACACGTCACTGTGTGATAACTCAGGACCACCAACAACGATAGTGGCGTAACTTCTTGTTGATTCAATCAAGAGAAGCAACTTGCGGTCATAGTCAGTCATAGAATAGCACAACACAAACAGTCTGAGCAGCCTATAATTTTTGTGCTAACTGTGCGATGATGAAAACATTCTTTTGTAATTGCACCCTGTTCAACTCCACTGCAGCCATTCTCTCCACTTTTGCATTATACTTTGTTCGTTGAAGTCATTTCGATTGCTAAATAGATATAAAGATCATTACAACAATGAAGAATTAATGCCCATACAATTAATGACTACATTAGTTACATCTGTCTTAAAGCTGAACATATTGCCGAAAGATTTACAAGAATTCTGCCAGAGTTGAGCTGTAGTGAGAGGCTGAACAGGCTGGAACTGTTTTCTTGAAGCTTTGGAGGCGGAGGGGTTCCGTTTTAGAAGTTCATAAAATCATGAGGATCATGGATAGGGCGATCAGACCAGATTGCTTCTCCGGGAGGGAGGAGCCCAGTCATAGAGGGCATAGGTTTAAGGTGAGAGGAGAAAGACTTCAAAGGGATTTAAGAGGCAACTTTTCCACGAGGGGTATTGCAGACGTATGGAATGAACTTCTGAAGGAAGTGTTTGAGGCTGGTACAATGACAAAATTCAAAAAGAATCTGAATGAATATGAATAGGAAGGGTTTAGATTGATATGCGCAAAATTCTTTCAAATGGATCTAGATTTCAAAGTTTGTGCGAAGATTTGTAGCTCGGGTGCTTGTTGTAGTGGTTCTGTTCGCCGAGCTGGATCTAGATTTGTTTGGGATATCTGGAAAGCATGGACGAATTGAACCAAAAGATCGCTTTCAGTTCTGTACATCTCTGTGACTGTATGACGCGAAATTGTGCAATTTCTCTGAACGCAATTATAACTGGCTGCCACTAGAAGGCAGCAGTGGCATGAAGATTATTCACATGCATGTGTAATCAGTTTCCAGTGACTGTGTGGGCACATAAAGTGTTAACTTTCTAAGTCTATAAACATCAACCAGAATTTCATCAATAACCGTTAGAAAGCAATTAAGTATAGGATGTATGGGCAAGATATTGGACATTAAGTCCAATTGGATCTCTGCTTTTCACTGGCATTATGGATGATTTAATGATCTTAATATCCATTTACTGCCTTACTATTATATCCCTTGGCTCTCTTATTAATTAAACATATGTCTAACTCGCTAAAATATTCAAGGAATTGTTCATTTAACATTTGGCCAACTACCCTTTATCGATGTTTGGATGAGGGAATCAGTTGGATTTTCCAAATTTGCCTTCATTGCACGAGTGTTTGATTAACAGACCAACGAATTCACTGAAGTGACACAATATATTGTTCAAAACACACCAATGAACTGGAAATCTTGGTATTTCCAGGCACAAGGTTCTAACTGCATATTATGAGAAGTTCAGGCCCAAATACCTCCAGATGGAATGATGGGATTCATGAACAGTAAGACATAATCTGAGCAGCTGACGTTACCACGATGCCACCGACTTTCAGTCTAGTGAGTGTGCACGCCAATGATATTAAGAAGGGATGGCTAGGATTTTCAATCGGCGGATGTGCAATAATCGTTATGAAGTTCAAACTCGGAATGGTATGTATGCTTTGGCCAGGATTTTGAAGCTTCTGTTGCTCAGGTAACTTTGATGTCTTTGTCCTGAATTGGAGAGTGTGTGAGTTTCGAAGATGATGCGGAGGGATCGTTGGAGGAATTTGTTGACACAATAAATCTAAAAACATCGGATTAACCTGAAAGCCTGCAATTCTGATAAATAACTAATAACTTTACAAGACCGCTGTAACTTTTAAAGTAAGTATAATGTGAATATTCCTGGTGATAACTTCACCCCAAGAAACCTCACTGCACGAAAACTGGCGAGTAAATAGTTGACCATTGCATTGAGATACCAGAGAAACCATTGTTAGTATGTATTGACTACATGGAACTCTCGTAATGCTGTTTTAAATGGTGCCCTATATCTGAGACGTGACAAACATCGCTGGTTTGGTTTCTCTCTCTCTCTTTCTCTCTCTGTTGTCTGTCTGTCGCTCTCTCCCTCTCTGTATTTCTTATCTGTCTGTATATTTCTCCGCCCCCCCCCCCCCCACCCTCCATATTCAACTCATTAAGTGTATACTGAAAGGTCACTACCTTGTTAAACAAGCAGATGAGATTTTGTTTGATTCTTGGTGTAGAACTCCATCTTCCATTGTAATTAAAAAAGAATCCCCAATCCCTGCACTTGCCTCTTAACCTCTCTTTAAGTTTTTGCGTAAAGAATGGTTGGCTCAACTCCTTACTAGTATCATTCTTTTTCACTGTGGCACTTTTATTGTCAGCCATGAATCATTTTCTTAAGTAACTGTCATTGCTATTGACAACCCATTCCCGTAAATACTGTACAGTAGTTGAATGGTATGGATGGGTCCTTCTTTGGAGGATCAAGTGTAGTTGCTGGGTCAAAGGGCTTGTTTCCTCATTGTAGGGATTATGTGATTTGGCTGTTATGAATTTCAGCGATCGACACAGAGACAAACATGTCCAGCTCAGTTCTGATAATATAAGAGTCTCAGAATAAACCTCTCTGATTAAAGATAGACATTACCACCAACGTAACTGTTCACATAAAAATGTTGCTGTTGGGCGGCATGCTGACTCGGTCATTAAAAGAATCAAGAATCGACTCTATCCTCTGACGACCGACCGTGAAGTTTGATTAATTTCTCCGTGTCTCTCTAGATTTCCTTCAAATGCACTTGTCTTCTTCCACAGACCAAATTATGCCTGTTGGGTGTATTAGCCATGCCATATTGCCCGTAGAGCCCGGGGTTGTGCAGTCTTGGTGAATAGCACGAGCCACTGAAAATACAGGATTAAGGACAGACGGAGTGGGTCTGGTAGAAATGCTCTTCGGAGGATTGTTATGGCCAAGAAGAGCCACATGGTCTGCCTCTCGCTGTAGGGCGTCTATGATTGTTAAATGCATCTGTTTTCTGCGAGTCTCCATATCTGACCATTGTTGTGACTGACGTCAGCTAGAAAACTAACAAAATGGCTGGGATTCCTCTTCGATGGTGAAACCATATTCAATTGCATGTCTGACGTGCAGGAAAAAAAGTGTCCTGTGCTTCAAATGCAACTTAGAAATCATTAACGTCGTGCAGCTCATCGAATTGTCGAAAGCTTTCGAAAGCAATATTTCAATTGCAGAATCTTTCAATGACATTATCAGAACAAGCGTTTATTACATTTCCTATCACTGATTACACTAAAACAATAAAACAATGAACTGGAGATCTGAACTAAAGCACTTTTTGCTGGCGAAATTCAACAATAACGATCCTGGGGAGAAAACAATGTTGTCATTTCCATTTCAGTGGCTGTCCATGACAAATTGAAGATACAAGTTCAAGTCAACCTTTGCATTCCATTTTCATACAATTTGGATTTTGGAGTTTCTGTGATTAGAAGCACAATTTCAGTACGAACAATACGCAACGAATTTATCAGAGATATTGAATTCTCAAAATTCCAAAAACATTATATATTTTTTATCTTATTTAGCATTTTTCAAAACAAACAACTTATAATTCAGGGTCTACAATATTTACCATGGAGGGGGGCAAACTATCCTCATGATAACATATCTTTCACTGAAGAATGAATCACAGATATAGTACATTCAGTGATGGAAAGGCGACACACCTAATTGATCCAAATCTACCACAAGGTGGCGCATTTATCCTTATGGATATTCACAGCCGAAGACGAGATAACTGACAACCAGGAACTGGCAAATGTGACTTAATGATGTAAAATGGAAGTAAAGCCTCGTTTCTGATTACTTTGTACAATATTAAACGAAACAGAAACTAAAAGAATCACGAAAATAATCTTGACCTTTTTGTGGAAAGGAAAATGTAAAGCACGACTTCAGGTGTGTTTGGGGTTTGGTGGTTCGTGCGAAATGGGCTGGAACTGCTGGGACTGTGAAACACTTAAACTAAATTGGGACGTAATCACTAATGGCACGATTCTACAATCCAGAGAAATGACAAAAACTATCGGGATCATTGTTGAGGCATGTTCATGAGGACCCGAACAAAGTGGCAGATTCAATTATATCAATACAACAACCCTGAGACGTAAATGAGAGCGAATCAGGTATTGAGTCACCCAAGAATGGTGACTGAGAAGAAAGGACAGGAAGTGGTGATATCAAGTGAAATGAGCCGGATCATTGGAAATCTGCATTAATGATAACAGGCACGGGCCTTGTTTTAGCATATCTATCTTCGGCATACAATTTGCGTTTTTTTTCATAATCCGTTCGTTTTAGCGAACACGGGTATCAAGGCTGTGGAATGTATTGTTCATATCTCCATTAGAGAAGCAAGAACACACAAACGTTAGTCAACTTTAAGAGAGCTATCGAGATATAGAGAGACAGGCAGAGAGAGACAGAGGGAGAGACGTGGGTCCATCGTGGGTGGTGGTGGGGGATGGGGGTGGAGAGAGTGCGACATACGGATCCTCTCTGATGGAAGGAAAACAACATAACAAGATTATTCGTAACTGGCCAGACATGTGATAGAAGACACCAGCAAGTTCTTGAGTTTGCCTTGAAACTACTGGGATATTGCTCAAATGAAGATTTTGTTGTCTCTGCAGCTTGTTATTCGATTGTTGAAGCAGAAATTGTGGGTCTGTGAAATCCAAGTCTCTAAAGTAGGACTCGCCCTAACCAAACATAGAGGGAGAGCATGGCATTGATGTTCCAAAGAAGATGAAGCTGAGCGAAATGGTGAAGCACAGTAAAATGGATCAGTTGTGGGTGGCCATCTCTGGGTCACCATGGTTTCCCTCAACATAGTGTCTCATTCAGGTATAACTGGCCACCAAGACGTATCTGACTGTCGAGAGATTGAGCAGTGGAATGGGGAGGATCGAGAGAATACGCGTCAAGACGTGATTCAGCCATTCATAGATCCTCCATGAAGGTTAGTTTTTTTCCATGTGTCTATGAAGTCTCAGAATGAGGTAATTCTGTCTACTTTGTACAAGAGTCAGTCTTCAAAATAGGAAGGGAGGCTAAGGATGCAGGTCAGGAAACAACCCACTCCGATGAACAGCGAGACAGGTTTAATGATGCAATATCTTCTCTTCTCATTCTGGCAACACATCACCACGAAATGGTCGATAGTGAATAGCACAATCAGCCAGGCAGGGCAATTTCGCCTGGAATAGATGATCACTGTGTTGTGTTCATAGGCGGAGGTCGTGGACCGAGCACTGTACCAAAAGTCAATACCACAGATCCAATTCAGGATGCACCCAATCACGTTAAATCACTCACTGCTATCCCTGCAAAATAAATAGTGGTGCACCAAGAGAGTCCACACCATCTGCCTAATGGTATGATAACCGTAATAGTATCGCCATTCTCAAACAATGTAGTTGTGGTAAATTTAAGCATAATATTGAACTGTCTTGATTAATCACTATATGTCATTCTATTGTTTAAAATGAAGACAGCTCTGCAATAACTTTCTTCGTAATAATCATGAAATTTGTGCATGGAAATGTCGAACACAATGATAACAGATTATTCCATCTTACACCAAAAACATTGAATTGCAGTTTCCAGCATTGAAATAGAAACTAATTTTGAATAGTTTATCTGATTAATATTCAGGCAATGCAATCCAATCCAATCACAAGTCAATAATCTAATAAACCACTGTTCTCCACTTGTTCAAAATAGCAGGGAGAATATAATCTTGCTGCTTTTTGCAAATGGGTGCAATACACTACAACTCAACATTTTACATTCATGTATAGCAAGTACACCGCCCTGTTCTTTGCCAACATTCTTGTCTCAGGGTTGCTGCAATGCACCAGTGAAACTCAGTGCAAGTGGTGAGCACAACACCCTGTTTTCTGCTTGGAGAATTCGTAGCTCCCTTGACTCATTATTGAGTTCAATTGAAATTTCCTATGTCCGAGCCCCTTACCGCACACAGGCATTATTATTGTTTATTCTACGATTGCACACTACCTATTGTTTGTCAGTAACTGTCTCATTAACGGGTATTAATCCTCATATCCAGATCGTTAGCCATTCTTTTGTCTTTCCAACAGATCGCCCTCTCGGTTGGTTCTATGCCCATCTACTATTTAGACGTTAACCACTCCCCCCACCATAGCTTCTGCATAAAATCCGACATTTTACTAGCTAGCATCAATTCCGGTGAAGGGTCACCAGAACGGGAGGGTTAATTCTGATTTCTCTTCACAGAAACTGCCACACATAATAGCTTTTCTAACAATTCCTGTTTTTGGATTGAATAGAACAGCTGGGTGACAGAATAGCCAAGGCTCCGATTTAAAGAAAAACAACATGTTTGAACGAAAATGAATAAAAAAGTGAGGGGCTTTTTATGCTTTGTTAACTCTGAACTGCCAGGAATACACTATAGTCAAAGGAAATGTTGAGTAATAAAACCTTCCCTGCACGTGATGTAAAAGGGCTGGCTAGGATATGAAGACATCCCTTTTCATCTTCGCAATGAATTATCTGATTTTGTTTCTTCGGATGCTCTTATCTAGTTCTTTTGGGTATTTATCGACCTGTTCTCAGAGCAGTAATTGATTATCTGTCTGTTAATGAACAGAAACAGCTCTAACTGGGCAATTGTCTGTCACCATACATGAGATGTGTGCTCCCTGTTAGATCTTCATCCTCATTCGTTTATTTTTCCATGATCTTTCCCACAATTGAAGGAACATAAGAATGGTTGGTAATATCATGTCTAGATATAACTAGCACATTAATATGCTTCATGTAAGACTTTCAGAGGCAACACATCTCCAGAAAAATGCTAATAGATTGCTCATCTGTTCTACATCAGGGGCTCACTGTGTTATTTCTTGTGGTATCCATTGTATTTCGGATGACTATCAGATCACATTATTCCACTGCAATGTAGACAACATGAGTCATTCCAGTTCACACTTCGGGAGAGATTTCCTTCACATTTTAATCGAATTGGGCCTGATGAAAGAGATAAGATGCTTCAATTTTTTACGTGAATCACCTATCAGAAATTGTTTTCCCCCTCACCTCCCCCTCCTGCTATCTATCAGAATTGCTTGAGGAATCCAGTGATGCTGTTGCACTGTAAGAGGTATGGAATTAAAGGAATTTCATGCTAATCCACCTCCTGAGGAATCTTCTGAAAATATTACAGGATGCTCTGCACGAACATTGTTGTGTACAAGATGTTGTTGTAAGATCTGTCTGATGGGGACTAGCTCCCTTTGAACGAGATCAAGCTCAGGTGTCAATAATGTCCTCCTAACAGAAATGCTTATGCTGTCTGTGTTGGGCTTGAAGCAACTGTACAGTCATTTTAGATGTTAACATTGGCTTACGAATATCATCAGCACACAATGAACAAATATCGAAAAAAAAACAATGACAATTGAGGGAAGTCCATGCTAGAGACTGAATTACCAAAGTTTTACTTTGTGAAATGTAAATCAATAACAAATGTAAATGAACAGTAAATTTCAGAGGTATATGAAAACGATAACATGACAGAACATGCATAAATGTAGCAGGCAATAATTTATTTAAAAATGAATTTTGCAAGTTAAATTAAGAATTAAGGCGATTTCTCCTGTATTTTTCTTGCATGATCTTGTTGAGTGTTTTTTTTTATTTCATTAATGATTTTGTGATTCTCATCCTGGGTGTTGTATTATTGACTGAGTTTATTGGTCTGGAACTCCCTCACGTGGACATCAGTTGGAAGTCTCAAGGTACATTTCTGTATAGCAACTGAAGTATTTACAGCAGTGTAGGTTCCAAAGCACAAAACGACACGGCGGTGTCGGAGAGAAGAACTCGAGCGACTTTGAAATGAAACATGTTGTTTTCTTTGGACAAAATAGGAGAGAACCTGTCTTGAACATGTTGGGAGGTTTCTCCCTTCCCCCCGAAACATATGCTTTCACTAAATATCCCGCAGTGTCCCCAGGATGCTGAATGTATCAAAACACAGTTGGAACAGAAGATGTCGCCTTACTGCAGTTCAGCGTTATGTTCTGTCCTTCCAGGACTACGAATTCGTGCGGATCCTGGAATGTTGCATCTTCGCTATTAGTCCCTGCAAAAAAACACAATCTATCAAACATCTGTCAGAAAATATAACTCATGAACATTTAAACATAGACTCACCAAGCAGTACGGACATAATTATTAGCAAGGAGCATATGGGACACATGACACGCCTTCTAGATTTGTACAGTAATAATTGAATCTACAAATATATTGAGAGTTCAAATCCGATATAGAACAGTGAATTCAGATCGGGGCATATTTCACTCATGGGGAAACACAGCGGGTTTTCTGAAGAAATAAGATTGGTTGATTGCTCAGATCTGATGAAGGTCACACATCAATCACTTTTGCTTGTCGACATTCTTCGGTTGTTTCTCTTTGTCTATATTCTGACTTTCCCTGCATCAGCAGACTTCCCTTCTGCTCAATGCCTGTCTGCTTCGGTCAAATGAACGCTCTGCAAATCTATTCACAAACTCTATCCGAACATCAATATCCTTCTACCATGTCGCTGGAACTACAATGCGTAGAATATCCAATTTCCCCGATTCTCTCATTTCAACCAGTACTCCAAAGCACTCCATGCATGGGAACAGTTACAATGGACGAAATAAAATCAACTCACCTCAAAAGTCAAACTAACATTGAAGCGACTGCAGCTAAATTCGCAGCATCGAGAAAGAGAGTGAATCCGGTTCTTATCTATATAGGTTAATTTTGTTGTAAATGAAGGTCATGACATTATCGCGACTTCGGTCGTTTTACTTGCTTTAAGCCACTTAAATTGGCAAATGTTTTTGAGCAATTAATCAAAAATGGGGGTTGGGGTGGTGGAATTAGCTTACAGTTTGAATTCGATATTAATAATCAGTTTATTTTTATCTGAACTGAAGCATGAAATGTTGGGAATAATGGCAAGAAGAATGAGACATAAATATCCAGGAAAACATGCCAACAACTTGTAAATTTAGAGATTTTCTCGAAAAAATGGTTTCCCTCACATTATTCAAAGAGGGATCTCAATTCTTGTATTTGTCTCTTCACTGCAGAAAATCGGGAATTATTACAAGGTCAGAAATTCACCCCAGGTGGATTAATAATTTGACTTCATGGTCTGGATTTTGAACACAGAAACGTGGACTTTGAATTTAGTTGATCAAATAAACATCTAGAATCAACGCTAGTACTTGTAGGCAGTTCTGGATGGGGGTAAACCGTATTCGATTCAAGTGCAGTGTTGGAAAAGAAACTTCTAGTTTTCCCTGACCTAGTTCGAAGATTAGATCCTCAGGTACGGGGAAACTGAAGTTTTCAGGGTAAATTCGTCTTTTTATTTCTGCAGCAAAGAAATATAGCTAAAACTAAACCCAGCGGTTCAATGTTGATTCATACTTTCAGAAATCCATATATTTCAACACTTAAGTCCTGTTTTTTCCTTCACATGATACGTGTATTTTCTTGTAACAATTCGACTTTCAATAATTGCAATCTTATTAGAAAATAAAGACTTGATTAAAAATGAAATGCTTCTTACTTGGCGAAAGATCTATGATTCATATTTGTTTTCTGCAAATGGCAATTTCCTGCTGTTGCACTACTAGACACAATATTGCACGCATCAGAAAGGTAGCAATGAAACAACAGAGCTGGACAGATTGCTTCATCTCCACAGACCACAACGTGGAGAGGAAGAAAACAAACAGATGGGAAAGCATCGTGATTTGGGGAGGTAAACAAAGGGAGGCTTGAATGATGTGAAGAATGAAGAAGCGAAAAAAAAATACAAAAGAGAGGAACAGAGACACGGTCATAACACAATACATGGTAGAGATCAAAGTGTTGCCAAATGTCAAGTGAAACGGAGAGAGGGAGAGTGAAAATCTGAAATACAGATGTGAAAGGCAGAGGCAAGGAAATAGGTAAAGGAAGAGTGCAACATCATAATGGAACAGAATTGGGATGATAGTGAAAACTTAAGAGCAATAGGAAACGAGAAAAATAAAGAAATATAGAGCCCGAAAATATCGTGAAAAGAGAACCAAACTTAAATTGATATAAAGGGAGATAGACAAAGAAACACGGAGAGAATGAGAATGAACTTAGAGGAAAAAAGGTATAGGAAAAAGCGTAAAAAATAAAATGCACTGAAAAGGGAATGTAGCATTCTACTGGTCAGAATGGGAAAAACACAAATTGAAGGAGACTAACATTGACTGACAGAGCGGGATAGAGAAAAGCAAACAGAGAGAGAGAGAGAGAGAGAGGGGAGGGTGGAGGGGGGAGAGAGAGAGAGAGAGAGAGAGAGAAAGTAAAACATGACAAAACGTCAAAATGAGAAATATTATAAATCGGATTTAAGGAGATATTACAACAACACAATAGATAACCATAAAGCAAAAGGGGCTGAGACACATAGATGTGGAAATAAAGTGATCAAAGCTTACAGGAGTAAGGGAACACAATAAAGGGATCATGAAGTTCCCGTATAATTGAGGAGTGGATTATGAATACCTGTCAGGAGACGCAACAGAGGCAGAAAACAGTCAAACATCCACAGAGAGAGTATAAACGAAATGGAACAATCTACAGACGAAGAGAAATGTAACTGAGATAACATGACGCTTAGGAGAAAGACGTGAATAAATGAAGACGTATCATTTGCAACAAAGACGATACTTTGGAAGGATAGAAGAAACGGATTGACTATGTTTCAAGACCAAACAGTGGGATGAGTCCACATCCAATTCGCTGCTTCAGGCGAATCATTTCAACATCATTGTGAAATAAATGCTATACCGGCAATGTTTTCTGTTTTGCATGTTTCAGGACAGATTCAAAAAATGAAAGGAAATGAATAATTCGTCCCACTGAAGAATTCTGTGTCAATATTGCTCCGTTTCACCACGCCTTTTGCTAACGTCAGTAATTTCGGAACAAGGAATGTAGAGCTGATGGCTTTTTGTGCAAAACAATTAATTTGCCACGTGCTTGGATGTTACCCTGTGTCCCCATCAACAAGAAGCCAATTAGCAGAGTGACTGATATCAGTACATATTTCATTTCTCGACGAATAACCATTTCAGGTGGAATCACTTTTTGTTCAAATACATCATCATTTCCAGGCAAAAGTGTTCGGGCTTATTTTTAACATAATCGTTACCGCTGTAGTTATCTTAACTGGTGCGTTGAAAAATATTTGGCAGTTCAGCTCACAGATGTTTCATTTATGACATGGAATCAGAGCACAGAAATGTCCATAAATTGAAGTGAAATGAAGAAAATAGTTTGATCCCTCCTGAACTTGTCCTCAAATTAAATAGCATACATCAGCTGAATGTCTGAGGCCAGCAGGTTGAATTCAAATTTGATTTGATAGGCACTAGAAAAATTAACGTATTCACATTCCTTTACACTTCTCTCTCTTTCTCTCTTTCCCCCCACCCTCCCTCTCTCTTTATGTTTGTGCTTTTCTCTATCCCTCTCTGTCAGTCAATGTTAGTCTCCTTCAATTTGTATTTTTCCCATTCTGACCAGTAGATTTCTACATTCTCTTTTCAGTGTATTTTACTTTTTACGCTTTTTCCTTTATATTTTGTCCTCTAGGTTCACCTTAGAAGCCAATGAAACTACACTAAAGCAAATTAAATTGTTTGTTATAGAGCATGTTGTCTTTAACACGTTTCTGCATAATTCAAAAACTAAGTTTCGCAGTTCTCTGACTGATTCTGGGTGAGAAAGTTACAGTATATGTCAATGTTTAACTTAATACCCTTCTTTGATTTTCTAGACCATTGCCGAGGAGACCCTGTTTCTCAGGCGCCCGGGGAGACCTCAGTAAATGTAGGAGATGATAATCAATTGTTCTGTAATTGCTGTAATGCAATCAATGATGTACGTTACCTGTTCTGGTATCTTCAATATTCAAGTAGATGTTTTGGGACAGAGGAACACATAGAATGGGAATGCAGAAGAATTTCAAGAACAAAACGTTTTTCACTGAAGTTCAATTAATCTAATCGAACTGTGCTTCTAACTGGTAAGACAGCACAGCTGACAGACTTGTCATGTATGACTGCACACTACGAGCCACATAACTACAGGATCGTAGAGAACGTGTACACAAACTGCCAGACTATTGCATGACATATCAGCACATGTACGGGTTGAGGTGTTGACAGGAGGGTGGTTAGCCGTGAATCTCACTTTCGTGATGATATCATGTACTCCTAATTGAGATAAAGTAATTGTTTATTTCTGCATCAATATGCATTTCTATTTTTTCAAAACAACAAAATATGGAAATGTAGTCATCATCGTGAACAACTAAAAATGAGGAGCGAACTGCAATTTACGTAAGGAAATGTTGGAGTGGAAATACAGACAGGCTTGATTTCTCAGCCAAGGGATCACTGGCACCAGTTAAACTGCAATAAGATCAAAACGAATGTTTGTGCAGCAGTGCATCATTTATAGTTGTTTATTTTCAGGTCCGAATGGCAGAAAAAACATGCAAGCATTGGCTGTGAAAATCAATACAACAATTGGATATAGAACAGAAGTAAGCCTTAGGCCCATGTATTCTGCTCTTCCATTCCAGTGACATTATCGTTTGTCTGCAAATCCTCAACTCCATTTTTGTATCTTTTCTGCATAATCCTTAATTACTTAGTGATTACAACTTTGCCTGTCTAAGCCTTTTATGCTGTGAACGACACGGCCTCTACTTCCCTTTTCAGGACTTAATTCTGCCTGAGAGAATACGTTTATCGTTGTCTGTGATCAAGCTGGCTGTCCCTTTACTCTGAGGTTGTGCCTTGTGATCCTCGAGTCCCCCCCCCCCAAACATTTATTCTTCTACCCTATAAAACACATGAAGAATTTACAATTTTTTAATCAAATCGCATCTCGTACCTGTAAAATCCAATGTCATTATAGATCAGTTTTCGGTTCCACCCCTTCTTAGTCATTAATTCTAGCGGCTCTTAGGAGACTGCATGGAGGCCATTGAAGAATATGAAGAATATCTGAAAAATATTTTTTGCGAATCTCAACCGAGAATTACATACTGATGGCTTTAGTTCACAGAACAGCATGGTCATCATTCCGAGTAAAACACGGAGAGTACACATGATTAGAGTTGACCTTATTAGCAGTTCACCTTTACAAATATTTTGACTCTTCTAGTCTTCAGTTAAGGATGTAATTCGAATCAGAGTCAGTTTCGAATTCGGGAAAGAAAACACGTTTCTCTAATCTGATTGTCTATTCTCTCTGACCTGGCAACTACTGTGCATCAAAGGTTCACTCGCTGATGAGTAAACACAGCTGACTTTACCCAACCACTTTCTGCTGTTTCCAATTGCTATCTGTATGCGTCTCCTTTCCTTATTTCTTCTTCTTACTTTTCTGAGTCTTCCTCACTTAAACTTTCTTTCCTTCGATATCAACAGTTCTAACAGGCGACAAATGCATTATTCTTATTAATTCAGAAGAATAGATAAGTACCATAAAATCTGCCTCATTTTCAATTCAGGAGAAATGTCCTCCAATTTATTCACGCCATCAATTGTTACTCAGTGGAATCCCATGCTTATTATAGGTTGCTGCACATTTCCAAATAGCAATTATTACTTTTTACGCTTTTGTGGACTATGCGTGCTACTGCAAATACAAACACTTGATGGGCATCCCTAATCCTAAATTCTACTGAACTATGTTGCTAAATTCACCATTTCAGAAGGCAGTTTCGTGTCACGCACATGTGATTGGTGTAACATGCGTGCCATTCCAGATAACGAGGTATCTCCCTTTCCCATAAGTCAGAATTTGAACATTCTTGTATTTTACAACAATCAGTAATGGTTATCATGGTCACCATTCTTGGACTTTCTTTTCCAGTCTAGAATTGTGATTTCCATTAAAATTCCAACAGCTGCCCTTGTGAGATTGGAACTCTGGACAAGCTGGTGCATTGTCCCATTGGCGTCCTTTTTCTCTGATTAAAATACTGATTTCACCCATCACAATTTTACTCAAAAAACTTAACAATTCAAACCGCTTGAGGCTGCGTTTTTAATTATATCACTTTTGACAGTAAGTTGCTGACCGAGGTGAACCCCAGCTAACACCTAAACATTGCATTCATTAAGGGGAATAACGTTTATGAATATTTTTAATGTTTGGATCGCATCATTCTTGATAAAGAAGGACAAGGAATCTTACGGATTATGTGGGAATATGGGGGATCAGATCAATCCTGATTTTACTGAATAACTGAGCAGCATGGAGGGGTTGAATGGACGAGAGTTTGCTCTCTTGTCAGATGCATTTATGATTCCCTGCACAGTTCCTTACGGATTCAATCACTTGCATTTCCTTGAACTTACCTTTTATTGTGACAAACATTCAGTTTTTGTGTGAGACTTGGGAATCATTGCAAATTCACCGAGGATCTCAGTGAACAGTTATACCGGGCGCTGTCTGTCGCCCTCAACATATTCATGAACAGCTGAAAAGTATGTAGTCCCAGATTGAGATTCCCACTGAAATGTTCAAAACTTGGAGCCATTCAGTTATATCCATAACGACTGGCTCTGAAAAGATAGTGAGTGACTTGTCATGGATACAGACAATAACCATGTAGTTCATACTGTACAGCCGTACAGGGTAACTTTGACCTATCGTCGATTTTTCACTCGTTATTGTTTTGGCCCCTTATTCTGACTGGGACACAGTATATATTACTCATCTTTAAAAGTAATCAGCTAATGCCCAGCTAATCATAGAATACCTGCAATGTGGAAACTGGCCCAACAAGTCCACAATGATCATTCGAAGAGTTACCCACCTAGAATCTTTCACCACATTTAGCCCTTACTAACGTACCTAACCTATACATCAACGAACATTATGGGCAAATTAGTATGGTCAATTTAACTAATATACAAATCTCTGAGTTGTGTGAGGAGACCAGAGCACCGAGAGGGGCCCTACGCAGACGCGGGGTGAATGTGAATACGCCAGACAGACAAGCACTCAAGGCTAGAATCGAACATGGGCCCCTGTTGTTCTGAGGTAACTGAGCTAATTATTGAGACACCATGCCACCCGCTGTATCACTCGCTAGCTAGGAGGAAGGGAAGATAGTTAATCACGTGGAAGTGGAAACGGGAAATGTGTACAAGGATATTTAAGATATAAGTAAAGCAGACCTCTTAACAGGGAGATGACCAGAGTCAGACAGAGATTAATGTTCATGGTACTCGTCTCGATACCATGAACAGAAACAGAAAGAGCGATTACCGTCTGTCACCTGGAAGCGAAGAGTTTAATTCAGAAGTGAGATATTATTTGATCGACTTTAACTCAATTGCTCCATCAACGTTAAATTTTCACACAGTCACTTTTTGAAGAAGAGGCACCTGATCTGTATTACGTTTTCAGATAGTGCCTACCCGTGGTCGCAATGAGATGAATGAGACGCCGGAATCTGCGAAGTGGACTGACCAGAGCTGGAAGTGGGATGGTAGGGAATATTGTTCCATCTCATCATTAATCTCTTCTTACTTTTAATCGCACGGTTTTTCTTGTGGAAATAATGGAGGCAAGTTCCTGATGATCATGGGTGAGTTCGACCCGGATGCTTGAGGTTTGGGCTGACAAAGTGCATGGTGTGCGAGGAAATCGTTGTCATTGGTGGGGTGAGTTGCTGTGCATGGTTATGAGATACATTGTTTGAATCATAGGATTCTTACAGTGTGAAAGCACACCATGCTGCCCATTGAGTCTACACTGATCCTCTGAAACAGCAACCCATATGCAATAATAGATCTGCATTCCTCACAGGTAACCCACATAGCCTGCTTATCCTTGGACTGTAGAAGGAAACTGATATACTAAGAGGAACCCCATATAGACATGGTGAGAAGGTGAAAACCACACAAAGGGAGTCGTCAGAGAGTGGAATCAGAATGGAGGTTTATGGTATCATGAGGCAGCAGTGCTAACCACTGAGCCACCGTGGCTCCCTAGTCTACAAGCTGTAAGAAGGAGTCATTTATTTGACAAAATAAATGGAGCTACAGAAGAAAATTAATAGATTTTATTAATATTTTTAAAAATGAAGGCATATATATATATATATATATATATATATATATATATATATAATTTCGTTATGCAATCTGATACTGCTATTCTGAAGAAAAGTTAAATCATTCACTTGAAT
Source organism: Hemiscyllium ocellatum (assembly GCF_020745735.1). Taxonomy (NCBI): domain Eukaryota; kingdom Metazoa; phylum Chordata; class Chondrichthyes; order Orectolobiformes; family Hemiscylliidae; genus Hemiscyllium; species Hemiscyllium ocellatum. The sequence goes on along the minus strand of NW_026867501.1, from coordinate 241,390 downwards.
GGAATGTGACTGTTGAAAATATACAGCTCAGTTGTGATTGGTTCCAAGATTAATAGCTTCTGAATTTTAACAGAGCTGAATTTTAAGATCAGACTGCACATCTTCAAATGTCTTCAGTGAAATTTGCATAGTCTTTTCTCACCTCATGTACCTTGCTGTGATCTTTGTACATCATGTGTGTCTCATTCTGGTGGCTGCTAATTAAAAATTCTATCCATCCGGCTAGGCCCGAACACGAGAACCATACTTTCATTAAGCATGATTGTGCCATCAGAGACATATCCCAGTTTCTGCAACAATTTCTATTTTTCGGTTGTATTTCTCTTTTATTTTCAATGAAGCTTTTGATATTTCATGCAAGCATTTTTAAAAATTTCTCACGGTCTTCAAATGTAAAATTACAATGTTTAACTGCAACGCTCTTTATTTTCCAAACTCTTTGTTAATTGATGTGAGCTTGAGCAAATATGTTGGCTTTGTGGAAAAAGCTATGTGCTGTGCGACGCCAGTTGCACTTAAATCAGTCAGTGATTGATTCCCTTTGTGCCTCGTGCATGTGCGGAAATATTGAGTGAGTAGGCAATGGATGTAGTTAGATGCTACGTGGTTAATTCTTGATTTAGGAGGAAACGTTTTACACTTGTTGCTCTCAGTGTGTTCTGCGATTGTCACAAGAGGGAGACAATTTGAGTTGGAGTTGGAGTGACATCTTCACCATTTGTTCTCTGTATCAGCCGTCATACCTTCTGTATGGGAACTGACTAACCCTTTTCAAGCTGTTTGCATTCGCTGAGATCCAGCTTCTGCCTTCCACTCTCACTGAAGTAGTGGCGACACAAGCTAGTGAACTGATTGCGTGCTGGGAGACCTCAGTAAATTGCGACAGCGAGGTTTACGAATATCATGTTTCAATATCCAGCAGTCATTTGACAATGCAGTTTTTTTGTCATTTGACTTGTTTTGGGCACACTGCACCGATGTTGGGATTAAAGTGGCAGTGGTAACATGTGTGCGAGACTGCATATATGTCCTTTATAGTATCTTGACATCGATAACACTCAGAATTCTGGGCAGAATTTATATTGATTGAAACTTCCACAGGTGTTGAGAATGAAGAAGAATTTGTGAAACTTCACTTCATAATGGAGCTTCAGAAATCTCACTTGTTTAACTGTCTTGCGGCTGCATTTATCGAAGCCATTTTGTATCACTTTTCTTTTAGAAAGATGATGATCAAATGCATTCCCAGTGATGTGCAAAATTGTCAGCTGGTGATGCTATCTGTTGGGATATTTGTGGAATCGCAGGCAGACATACTCAATTCAAACTGAAACCATGAAAAAATCAGCTTAACCTCGAATCAAACAGTCAGCGAACTGCTTGTAGTGAAAGCTCAGAAAATGAACTTCAATCTCCATTCCTTCTGAAGTGCAGGCCCATGTTCCGTTTAATTTCACTGTTCCCCACTGTGTCAACATTCCAACTTTATGAGACCGATGCAATAGTAGCCACAATAATGTCACCTCCTCCATCCCCGAAAATCTCTGCACGTTTCTGTAATCGTCATCAATTTGCATAATATTCACCTTTGCTGTCATTTCAGATGTAATATTTCAGCTGCCAAGCTTTTGCCCTTTCACTCTATTTATGTCCTTCCACAGTCTCGTTGTGTCATCATTACAACCTGTGTTCCAATTATTTTTCTGGATCTCGCCAATTTGGCGACAGTAAATTCTCTTTCCTTATTCAAATCACTGTACATGTTCTGAAAGACTGAGGCCCCAGCATTGATGTTTGTCGCACTGTGGCTCAGATTCGCTTTCTGTCGGGGCACGCACTGCCTTTATTCAAGTGTTTGTGTACAAATAATTAAGACACCGCCTCTCCATGCTAATATCTGCCTCTGATATTTTGACTTCTTTTTCATTAAGTATTCTAATTTGTGGTACATTCTCAAACATGATCTGGAAATGCAAATGCTTTTTCGAGCCAGCCTTTTTAGCCATTCTGCTTGTTCTCTACTAGAGGAATTCCACCGAATTTGCCAGGCAGGTTTTTCACTTCATTTAGCTCTGCTAACACTGTATGACCAGCTACTTGTTACTAAATATTCTGGCGTTAAGTTCTTTTTAATATATTCTAGAATTCTTGGAATCATAAAACTGAAGATCACATGGAAAATAAAGTGAATAAGGGCATTTAATGAGTTAAACATGAGGACTGGGTGGAATGTTACAAGGATTTGTGGAATGCTACATCAGTCAGAATACTACATCAATCGTGTATCGAGCAATAGGGGGAGAAACATGCTAGTTAGGTAGTATAATTAGGTTAGGTACCAATGGCAGCATAATCAGTTCAAACAAAGCATGTGACATGTAAGTAAATGTGAGCGTGATGTAATTGTTTCAACCTCAGGCTAAAGTCCATTGTGGCTGCTGTAACAGCAAATATCTAACCGTAACATAATAGAGAAATATTAAGATTGGAGTTGGGAGACCATTGTGGCAGACGAAATAATAAATAATCGTTATGATATGAGTTAAGTTTGAAGCAGGAAAAAAACATAGTAGAAGGAGTAGAGAGGTAACATGAACTAAAATCATTGGTTTGTTGCATAACTGCAGAATGATATCCCTGACTAACACATTAGATATGCTGACAAACTCGAAGAAAACATGATAAAATAAGGTAAAATAATGGACACCGAGGTTCGGGGGCAATTAAGAATTCTCTCTCTGGTTGTCACGGCTTTTGTTAGCAAATGAAAAGTCATCTTCTTGTAGAACTCCACACGTCTCCTGGTAATTCTCTCCGACAGTCATTGGCCAATGGTTACATTTGCTTTCTTTCCCCCATTTTGAGTAAAGATATTGAAACTGAGTCCAGAAGAATATCAACAAATGACGTTAGATGCAGTTACAGCTCGCAGAAGCGATGTTCAGAGAAGCACCCATTTCGTAATATGTGAAGATGAGAATTAATACAGTGTGCACTGAGAAACATTTAATTGTTAATTCAGGACAAATTGAACAAAGCCTTTAAAAAAGTATACTGCAGGGTGTTGTTCTCCCTGCTTTGTAGCTACAAGTAGTCAGTGCACAGTATTTTAAAATTAAGATGCTAAATAGGTGCAGACATTTGTAAAATCTGTTTCTACTATGTTCTGCATTTTTAATTAGACTGTTCATTCACTTTTCCATAACCTGACATATTTCGTTTCTTCTAAAAATAGTTTTCATTTTTATTTCAGCCCTGCGGCATTTTTTCCCCAGGAGTAACAGCAAAGATTTCACATTGACCTTATGTATGATGTGATGCTGCCGTCAATTTAAGTTATGCACTAATTGAAATCCTGGGAGTTTCAACCTGCGCTAATGCAATTGTGAATTTTGGTCATCAGAGGGTGACACTGTATCACACGAATCATAAGACAGAGAAATCAGGATAGAGACTGTGATGCTCAATAATTGATTAACATCCTTCCAGACAATTTATCTTCCACTGAAACTGCCATCTCTTTTTGTAAAAGATTTAACTAGATTTCAGGACGCTGCAGGCAATCATTTAGGAATCGGGAACTGATATCTCACCGGGCACGAAGTCAGACAGAAAAGCAACATAGACGGAAATATACAAACATGGAAACAAACTTACAGAGACACCAAAACAAATGTGGGCAGCAACAGAAGCATTCAAATATAGGCATTTAAACTAGAATTTGAAAGTGCATGTTTTGAAGGAGATGCAGTACTCAGCAATCGTATGTTGAAGGGACAGCTCAAGCCTGCAACACATTACAGAGTTAGAAGTGCCTGTTGCATTAATTTGCATATATTTCAATGCAAGAGGACTGACAGGTAAGGCAAATGAATTTAGGGCGTGGATGGGTATGGGGGTTGTAGGTATGGCAAAGGGAGTGCCATGACTGGATGCTTAATGTGAAGTAGTACAAGTGTTTCAGGCGGGACGGAGGTGGTGGCAGAAGGAGAGTGCCAGTTTCATTTTTGATTAAGGTGAATATAACAGAGGTAGTCAAAGATGGAATAAATGAAGGATCATTCTGTGAGACTTAGTGGGAGCAACTAAGGAATAAGAATGGGATGATAACGTTATTTGGATTATAATATTGGCCATCAAATGTTCAACAGGGATTGGAGGAACAGATATGAAGGGAGACTGTGGAGACTTGCAGAAGCAAGAAGGCTTTCACAGAGCTGACAACATAGACCAGCACAGCACAGTGGAGACCCTTCGGCACTCGAAGTTGTGCCGAACTTTAATCCAACTCGAAGATCAAATTAACCTACGCAACCTTCATTGTGCTATCTTTCATGTGCCTATTCAAGAGACTTTTAGATATTCCTAATATATTTAACTCTACTACCACTGCTGGCAGTGCAGTCCACATACCCACCACTCTCTTTCTAAAGAACCCAACTCTGACATCTCCCCTAAACCTTCCTGGAATTACTTTAAAATTATGCTCCGTCGTGATCGACATTTCCACCATGGGCAACCAGTCTCTGCCTATCTACTCTATCTATGCCCCTCAATGTCTTCTATATCTCTATCAAGTCACCTTACACCCATTTTTGCTCCAATCAGAAACGCTCTAATTCCCTCAAAATTTCTTCGTAAAACCTCCAGTGCAGAAAGCAACCTTGAAAATCTCTTCTGCACCCTCTCGAAAGCATCCACAGCATTCCAATATTGAGACGACCCGAACTGAATATCATATTCCAAATGTGGTCTGACTCGAGCTCTATAAGACTGTAGCATCACCTCGTGGCTCGTCAACTCAATCCCACTTCTAATCGAAGCCAACACATCTTACCACCTCTTAAACCTGTAAACCTGGTTAGCAATTTTGAGGGATCTCTGGACATGGTAACTGAGAGTCCGAAATTCCACCACAGTAACAACAATACTACTTTTTATCCTGTATTCGGCATTCAAATTCGACTTGCCAAGGGGAATGACTTCACACTCTTCCAGGTTGAACTCCACTTGCCAATTATCAGCCCAGTCCTGTACCCTGTGGTAACAGAGAATTTGGCAAGCTTTGAGAAGATTTTTAGCTCAGGTAAAGATTCTGGATGTAAGTGTGCTCACTGAGCTGGAAGATTCATTGTCAGATGTTCCATTACCATACTAGGTAATGTTATCTGTGAGCCTCCGGTGAATTACTGCTGTTATGTCCCGCTTCTATTTATGTGTTTAGGTTTTCTTGGTTTGGTGGCGTCATTTCCTGTAATTATGTCATATCCTGTGTAGATGTAATTTTCTGTTAGAAGCAACTACTTTTTTTTGCTAGAAATCAATGGACTCTTCATTCTTCAATTTAATTGGCAAATCGTACATCTGAATCAGCTGGAGAAAAATAATTGTGTCACGTTTGAGTAACGTAATTGTACAGGTAGACCATGGACACATTTTTTGAAAGTCTTTCAGTGAGACAGTTTAGCATGGTGAAGAAAGTAGAAACAGTTGTCATGGCACTGAGGGAAGGAACACCTCTATCAGCCATTTACCGACGTGATTTTAAAAAAGGTGCTTCTTGATTTGGTTTCCAATAACATTAGTATCATGATTTATTGAAAAGATGCAAAGTTATAATTTACTTCTGCTCTATCTTCGATTACTTTTAGGTTTGATTTTGAACAATTGCAAAGCTTTCCTTCCCTGCAGGATTCTTGTTCCTTGGACATGCCGAGTGCGTGTAAAATGTATCTGAAGCAAATTTGGTTCTGTCCGCGCACGCTGGATTGAAACATTTCTCTCCAAATTATCAATGTTTTGACCGACGTAAACCTTGACTAATGTCAATTCAGCCACTTCTTACAGAACAATATTTAACCTGTATAATTGGAGTCATGTAACCACATAGTTATCAAGTCTGATATAAAGCATTCTCAGATATTCACACTTCTATTTTGCAAAGTAACAAGCAAATCTTATTTTACAGATTCGTTTCAAAATAATCAAATAAACCACAAACAAATAAATGTCAAAAGAGGCATTCCCTTGCCAAATAGCAGGAGCAGGCAATTGGAGTATGTTCTAAATGCGTGGTTTATCAGTCCATGAAATATGATGAAACCTGACCAGACTGATTTCTGTCGTGTAATTATTGCATGCATGGTTTATCCCTGCTCCCTTCTCCACATCACAGGACCACACTAATGGACACTTTTTAGGACACTCTCTCTTGCTGCAGATACACACAAACACACACACACATGCACACGTGTGCACACACGCACACACAAACTCATTCTCACAACCTAATGTTTCTGAACATAAATATAGATTGATTCACTGGCACCAAGCCTCAGTCACTGAGCAACATTCAGCAGGACAAACATTAGCTAACTGTCCGACAATAACCTTTAGTCTTTGGATATTGATGAAAAGAAGGTTTGTAGGTTGATTGATTTGCTGAACTAATCTGGTATTACTGGGTAATGTTCAGCAGCAAGAATCTTCCTTGCTTTTGGCATTCCATATCATGCTTAATGAGGCAATATTAGAAGCAGGACTTGGGTCGATATTCCATAATAAACCAGGAGCCACTGTGAAATTATCAGGGGAATCTACACTTATCATGCTACATTATTTTCCCTCATTCATCCGGAAATGATGAATAATGAATTGGAGCAGGATTTGGATTGGTGATTCACAATATTCCAAGGGTAACGCATTGTGGAAGAAATCTTTGTGATTATCTGGTAATCAATGAATAATGATCAGATGCTTGAACTGAGTTGATGTCAGATCATAGCCACGCTACGTATTCTGAACGATTTCACTGAGTTCATCCAACTTCTTTTAGTATATTTCAATTTGTTTGTTGCTGATTGTTTCTGCTGGACTGCAGGCTGTGAGCAGAATACTCATTCCACTTGATTACCTGAAGTGCTGTTACTTCTGTGCCAAATCATGCTGATTATATGCTTTGGTTTTGTTAAAAGATGAATTATTTTACCTAGAAAAATGCTGAGCAACATGTAAGTATTTTCATCCTTTGCTGATCACATTAATGCAGAAAAAATCTGAACAAATACTCAAACTGGCAAGTTTCTTTCCAAGCTTTTTTATACTTTATGTTTGTTTTCTTTTCTTTTCGGTTACCGTACTGACAATTTTGATATTATCTCATGGAAAATTCGGTCTGTCCAAATGTATTACCCAATACCTTTGAACGATGGCTGCAGCGAATCTACCGGTTGTAGTTCTTGACCTAACATTGAGGCATATTCCAATTGTTTGCACATTATAATTGATTTTCCTGTAATTTGGCCGTGTGTGCACTATTCATGCTATCCTGGTTTACGTAGTCACTGATTGTTCTCTCTTGTTCACTGTCTCTTTAACTTTTGATAGATTTGTGGCTATTTGTTGACAGAAGCTGAAATGTAAATACCACACCAAGAAGACAGCGCTTGTTGTTCTGGGAACAGTTACTGTATTGAGTTGCATCAAAGATAATTTCTGATATTTTGGGTGAGTCCTGGCTGGAGAACACTCCCTGGTTTTGTGGCAGAACAACTGAAATTCTTGAATCTCCTATTTGGGTATTAATGGAGTTCATTCGTACATTCTACTCACTGCTGTTCATTTTGCCTTCCAATTCTCCTGTTTGTTTATTTAAAAATCCAGATATTTGATAAGCAGAAAAGCCCGGAAGAGACTGCATCGTCAGAATGACGAGGAAATGCAAGAGACCCAGATATTGAGATCCAAAGGAAGTGTATAGATTTACTATTTATTTTCTCAGGGAATTTCATCCTGTTATGGACAACTTTCATGCTGTATCTTATTTTGTTGAGTTATGAGGCTATATGGTTACCATACTCCGTACGGGAAATTGGATTTATGCTCCATATTCTGAGTTGCTGTACAAATGCTTGCATTTGTGTTATAACTCAGGCTAAGTTCAGAGAGCAGTTCAAGAATATGCCGCTTTGTCCATTTAGACACATTGCATTATTCATTCAATTATTTCCATAACTGATGCACTTCAGCAGCAGTACTCAAACTTATTCCAAATTATTTTTGATGCACGAGTCCCTTCGGATTAGTGTTATACATTAATAGGAAAATTGACTGCTACATTGTATCAAAATAAACACATATTGTCAGTGGGTTACATTTAACAGAAACAACCGCACAACATATTTAGCTTTGGTAATGATGATGATGATAAATATGATGATAATAATAATAGTGGTCTAAGCAGTCTGTGGTGTTACTTGCTGTACATATTCCCGTGAGCTGCAGGGGTGGTAGCGTTGATAATCTCGGGGCTCATAGCAGTTTTATCATCAGTGAAAACATTTGATTAGTGGTTCCAGCTGACATACACAGATCGTGGTAGAAATCGATCTCAAAGCAAGCTCCAAGTGAGTATCAATTTGATAATAACAAGATCCACGTTTTCTGGAGACTGTCAAAGTTAAATGGGGCCAATTCTTGATCATCTCCTTTGAAAAGCGGCTTTGAAATCAATACTACAACCAATTAATGTTGGAGATCGCAGCGTGTCAGACAGTATTTATGGAGGAACAGCAAGTTGACATTTCGGTTCGAGATGACTCTTCGTCAGAGTAGAAGTGGACTGTGGAGGGGGCAGCATCTATGTTATATCTAGGGGATTGGGAGGTATGCGATGTAGAGTGCTTGTGAACAAAAGTTTGTATTTCAGATTAAGTGATAATAATTTAGGAATGGCCAGAGAATTGTGTATTTAACTGGCAGACTTGAAAGGGTAGACAGTACCACTGAGTTGGGGGGGGGGGGATGGGGCGGGGGTGGGGCTAGCAAGACAACATGGTGACCGAGAATGCAACAAATAAAGCTGAAAATAACGGCGCTGGTTCACATTTTCTATGTGTTGAGCTCAATAAGACGTCCAGAAACACAACTTTATTCATGAAGACTTCTACCATCTCACGGTCACTCTTGCTCAAAGGATCTCTCACCACAATGTTGCTAATTAATCCAATCTCTCTACGCAATACCTACTATAAAATGGCTTACTGTCTAATTGGTTACTTGATATATTGGGAAAGGAAAAAAATCCTTCATGCCTTCAGGAAATACTCGTCCAGCGCATTGCTTCCAGTTTTCTTAGTCTAATCAATATGTAAATTGAAGCAAGTACAACAGATAAACTGCATCAGTCTCCAATTTCCTTTACAATATACTGCCCAGCATCACAACTACTGTTTGGTGTTAGCACACAATGAAATTTCTCTTTGGTATTCTACATTTCCACCCATACAGCTTTCACATAGTGTAGGCTCCCGTTCTATTTTACTAGTGTGATAATCGATTCTACCTCATCTCCCTTTACTGTCTTTCCTGAAAAGTGAATAATCCTCGATGTTGAGTTCTCATCCTCAGTCATCCTGGAGACAAGTTTCTGTGGTCGCAATTATATCACATGCATTAGTAAATGTTTACGTGTTTAATTCATCTACGTGATTAAAATGTCACTCGCACTGAGGTACAGACCTTTCAGGTCATTTTGTTTTGAGAGATATTGCGATTTCTGAATCACTGCAAAATGTTGCTCATTTTTATTATTGTCTTTAGTGTCTCTGCCTTCTACTTTCAAGTTTTCCCTCACTGTCGTTGTTTCTGTCCAAACTTCACGTCCTTCCGACTTGTGCATTGTTTCCCATTCGCCTACCATATTATTTTAAACGCTTCCCAACAGCAATAGAAAACACTTCCCCAAGACATTGATTCTCGTCCATCCCAAGTGCAGACCTTCTGGTTTATACTCGTCCTATCTTCCCCTGAAACGGATCCAGTGTAGCACCAATTTGAATCCCTCCATCTTGCACCAGCCTCCAAGCCATCTATTCCTTTAAGTTATCTCGTTATTCTCACTCTGGCTTGAATGTGACACGAGTAGTAATTCCAGGATCACTACTTTTGAAGTCCTACATTTAACTTTCATATGTAACTCCCTAAATTCATCTCATTGGACAACATTCCGATTTTTACCTGTGTTGTTGGTGCCTTTATGTATCATGACAGCTGGAAGTTCACTCTCTCCCCAACTTCACGTCCCCCCACCCAACCCCGCGAGGCCTCAGAATTTTCTTCAGCCGCTTGGAAGCTTCCTTGACCCCTACATCACGGAGGCAGCATACGATCCTGAACTTTCTTTTGTGGAGGCAGAAGCATCTCCCTGTTCTGCTAATAATTTCATTCCCCATCACTCCAGCTCTGACAGGTTTTATCCTCCCTCCTGTGCAAAATGACCAGCCATCTTACCATGACCCTGACTGCTGCATATTTTTCTTGGTGAGCCATCTCTCCCAACAGTGTCCAAAACTGATTATCTGTCCTGAAGGGAGATGACTGCAGACGACCCCTGCACTGCCTTCGTGCTCTTCCTCTGTCTGTTGTCTTAGCCTAGGTCAGACCCCCTCAACATATTTTTAGAAGGTAATCTGGAACGTAACCTTTCCTTATCTTAAGGCAGATAAGGAGGCAGCTGACTGAACCACAGGGCTTGAAGCAAAACAGAATGCATTTAAACGCTACAGTTGAAACACAAACAATAGGAAATAAAATTTAGTAGATCTTAACTTCTGGAAACTTAAATGACCGACACATAAAATTAGCGAAGGAGCTGTTCCATATCCTATAACATTTCAAAATGCACACCATGACAAAAGTTAATTTCATGCACAGAGTCTTACAGGAGAAGAGATTTCAAAAGGAAAATCAGTCAAGCATCTTCTGCTGAAGCATGGAACATTATTCACTGCCGCAGCTTCCGCTGTTATACCGAAAACCAGCAGCTTCTGATTGATACAGCAATAGGAAACTTATAAAATATTGAACTGGGAGAACAGAACACTCTCCTGTTTTTGTTACACTAGGATCTTTCCCAATATTTCTGTACCTCTGACCATTTTTCAAAATAATCTATGGACAAAATAACTTTTTAAAGAGACAGCTTTGCCACACTGTTGATCACTCTTCCTAAGTGTTTTTTTATCTATAGTGTGACTAAGTTACTAAACGTGCTATCCATAGCTTTTTCCATCTCGCTGAAGCTCCAAAGTGAGTCCACCCGCATCTACCGAGCTATCAAAGTGTCAGACAGGGGCTGCATCTGGGAACACATCCTGCACATGAAGGAATCAGGGACATGGGAACTGTCCTTGAATTACCAAATTGCATTGGAGGTGCATAGGATCTCCTCCCATGATTTAACACTTAAGTTAACAACAGGAGTAAAGTTAAGTGAAAGGAAATAAGAAACAATCATGTCATTTCGTACAACAGAAAAAGTTAGCGTCGGCGTACTGGGAATCATGCAGTGAGAAATACAAATGAGTTTCGACTCATAAAAGAAAACAGAAGGATCAGCGAGAGAAAAGGCAGTTGTGATAGTTACTTGTGATGGCGAGTTAATAAGTGTTTGTAGAGGTGCCTGTTGTACTTAACGAGGAGACTGAGAGCCTGGTTTATGTCTGATTTGTGCTGAAGTAATCAGTATTCATGCAGTAAGTAACCAGGGATTCTCGATATTTTCAGCTTGAGCAGTCAGATGCTATTTGTAGTCCCACAAGAGCTGGACGCTTCAGTGAATGATTCTGAGCTGCTACTTTTTCTGAAATCTCTCTTTATGTTGTTCCCTCTTGTATTGTAGAAGTACATTAAGCCCTGTCTTTGAATTGACCTCTTTGCCAAGAGGTGTGTTGAGAATACAATGTAATAAATCAGAACTAAATATAACAAAATAGAATAGAATAGCATATTCGTTATTGTAACATGCATTCCTTTGCAAGAATTTCGTGAAAATGTTTTAAACTGTCTGCCTTCTGAAGGCGACATCTTAAGTACAAGTACCTCGGTAGAAATCCTGCATACAACAGAGGTATACAAGTAGTTGCATTACTTTACAGAGTTTAAAACTAAGATCGAAAAAAGAACACATTTAAAGGATTGACATTACAGCAAGACAAGACATTTCAAATACACATGACATCGTTGCAGCTCAGCATAGCGCATCCACGTTGATTCCAATCTACCAGCTCCACTGCAAGCCTCAAGTCAACTCCATTCTAGCACTCAGTTGCTCCAAGGTAAGTTCAAGTATTGCTTTCCCCAAGCCAGTCTCGGTCCAGATCGCGCTTCTTACTCACGTGTCCGAGGTGACTTCTTGTGCTGCTCTAGGACTCACAGCTCACGTGATGCTCGGAGATTTGCATCCCATGCGCTGCTCCAGGGATTCTGGGTCCTTCCAACTACATGATAATTTAGAGCTTGTAAACCAGGCTCTCTGTCAGGCCTCGTTGCTCAGGTACTTGGTATGCATGCCTGCTGCTGCAAGACGATTCGGTTTTGGGGTTCAGGGGAGAACAAGAAAAAAGAGAGAGAAAAATAACCAAAGGAAAGAGAAAGAGTAGCAGGGTAGAAGCGCTCCAGCAGGAACGCTTTTCTCGAATGCCGTCTTGCCAGGGAACTGTTATGGTAGTTGCGGTATTCGAACAATTAGTTAGGAAATTGTACTTTATGTATTAATAGGTTATGTTTTTCACTCGTTAAGTTATTCTAAATAATGTTTTCTTTTGTTTGCATTTTAACTTCATGACATAAATTAGTTGTGTTTTGTTTAATGTTGTGTTATTTCATCAGTCTCATCATATCTGGAGCAATGAGTTCGCATCTATTTTTACAATAAGAAAATGTTAGGGTCTTGGCACCCTTCTTAAGATATTTTTACGTGCTCTCGTCTCGTCCATAAGAACTGTAACACCGGGAATGAAGAGCTGATATTATAAAAAATATTCAAATTCCGCATGTGTTCAAAGAGGCAGGATTAGAAATTCCTTATTTAGTGGATTGGTGAAGAATAAAGAACGACCAATCCATCAGTTCAATAACAGCACAGCTCGAGAAGAAATATTTTTGTTACCGAATCACATCAGACCTCATTGACAGTCGAGTGCATGGAGTTCGTGAGGTGATGTCAGGAGAAGAAAAATTACAGTGGGGAGAACGGAAAAGAAGAGCACGATGCCTTGGTGAAACTGGTTTGCTGTGGTTAGAGCGGTGAACCTTTATTGTAGAGTACAAAATTCTGTCATTCTACAGTTGAGAGTTGATTCGCCCACCCCTGTCCTGAGCATTGTACATAATGTAAAACTCGTGGAGTTTCGTGGAGCACCGGACAGAATCAGGAAATTTTTTTTTCGGGAATTTAAGTTTTTCAGGACGTAGAAGTTGCACATGCTAGTGAGTAATAGTAAAACCACAACAGAACCTGCACAAACAGAATCTAACTGACAGTTGAGTCTTCTGAGCAGTTTCTCACGATGGTGTAAAACCTCAAACTAACCAAAGTTATTTTATTCAATGAATAAAATATGATAAAATAAAATTAACTTCTAAATTCAAATTAAGGTGAAGTGGAAAAATCTACTCCCTTGAAGGAAGAATACACCTTCCATGACAATTAATGTAATAAATGGAAATGGTAAGTTGTTGATGATGGAAACTCAGCTGACCTGAATCTATCGTTTTCATCTGATTTTTCTGTGAACATTAAGAAACACAGTTTATGCATTCACATAAAATCTTGCTAGAAAGTACTTGTCTAACTGGGATTTATTTCCCTCCAAAAATGTAAATTCAAATTTAAAATCAAATATTCATGCATTTGTCATCTTGTTATTATCACTGCTTTCTGGAGCAGTGTTACCCCGACTCTTTCTGCTTCTCCAGAACTCCACAAATTTGAACAAATTCTGTAAGTGTTCATTGAATCTGCTTTGTCTATTCTCTCCCTGCGTAGAAGAGAACAAATCATCTTCCCCAAGTACCAGTTTTCTAAGAAAAGTATTGAAAAATGCAGAAAGTAATATCTAAAATTAATGTTCACAAAATCACAATCTCATTCATAAAATTATCATCTTTCCATTATATATGATGAATTACCACACAATGAATAAAGTTTCTATGCTGCAGTCCAAGATTTCAAATTTCCCATATCCCTCAACTGCAAACCACTTCATTTGTTTGTACAGCTGTCTCTGTTCTCTGTATTGCTGTTGCTGCAATCGTCAGGACGTTCAGGTTTTTGTACAGCTCTGTCTGTGCTCTGTGTCACTGTGTCCTAATCGTTAGTCTGGTTACGTTTTTGTACAGTTCTCTGCGTCATTTGGATCATAGTGTATGCTGAGCTCCGACTCAGTGCACAGTAATACACAGCAGAGTCACTTTGTTGTATTGTGGCGATATATAAACGAGTAATTTTCGCTGCAGAGTCAATATCAGCAGAAATTCTTCCTCCCGCTGCATTTTTGTTATTCAGCTGTCCTGAAGTGTATCTCTGAAGCAGGTATTCCAGAGCCTGTCCTGGGGCATGACGGTACCAGTAAACTGTGTACTGACAGAATCCTGAATATTTACAGCTTAAGGTAATGGTGTCACCTGCAACTGAGGTTTTGACAGTAGAGCTGTGAGACTCCAGGGACGGGGAATCTAGAGAACATATTAAGAAAAAAGATTTTAGAGCACTGGTTGTGCTGGAAACCTGGAAATCGTGCAAACATTTCTGTTATTAAGAGATTTTTTTCTTAATTTAACGCAGCTTTGACACGGTCTTCATCATAATTAACAAATTAGTATCCAGATGTTGCAATTTCTTGCTGTTGGCAGAGTGCGTTGTTATTACCAGATTCAAACATCAGAATGCATGATAAGAATTCAGAATTAAGACTAAATTTCAAACGGAATTTGCAAATGAACTGCAACAGGGAAGGATCCCACGAGAACGGGCAAAAACTACAGAATGGGAGGAATTGGTTTTATTTGAAGTATCTACACATGCACTACCGATACTGTGTTGTCTGCTTCAATCGATTTTATTAAAAATCTTCTTCTGTATTTCTGTTAAATGTACATCTGGGAAAAAAAATAGTTCATGCTCCTCTTCACTCAGATGTTCACTCTGCAGATTTACATAACAGACAATTACCCCCGCCATGTTACATCTTTATGGTCAGTAAGATCCAACAGAACGTCATAAAACTCATCAGCAGTTATTGACCTAGATGAACGGTAAGTATCTGTAGGCCACAGTATTCGGGAAGATAATTAAGAACAGTACTGGCACAGCAGAAGATCATTCGGTCTGACGTGCACATACTGTGTCTCTGAATGAGGAATTCAATGACTACCACTTCCCACTCTCTGCCAGCGGCTGACACACACTTCCTTCTTAGATAATTATGCAATTTCCTCTAGAACACCTTGGCCAAGTTTGCCTTTCTTGCAGTCTCAGGAATTACATTATACATCACAAACATTGAAATTAAATTCATTTTGCTTAAGTCGTCATTGATTCTTTTATCTATTCAATGTGTTTGTTTCAGTTCTGGAGCTTTCCACCAATTGGAGCAGTTTGACACTATCTGCTCTGTCCACACTGTTCATGATTTTGATTAACTTCATTAAGTATGGAGGAAGCGAATGGTTTGGGGCCCATACTAAAACTGTTCGACAGGACTTCCCTGGTATGGAGGATTTTAGCTGTGAAAAAAGTTTGGGTAGAATGGGTTTGTTGCCACAGGAACGCAGGAGATTGCAGGGCGATCTGACAGACGCCTGTAAGATTGTGAATTGCACGAAGGGGATGGAAAGTATGAGTTTTTTTTCCCAGGGTGGAGGGATGAATTCCTCGGCGAAACAAGTTCAAGGTGCGAGGCGGGAGATCGTAGAAGAGGTACGCGATCCAAGTTTTTCACACAAAGAGAGGGGAGTGCCCGGAAGGCGTTGCAAAAGGAGACGATGTAAGCAGGCACAGTAGCAGATTTCAACAAGTACCTGGACGAATACACTGAAAGGAAGGGAATGAAAAGATACAGATCATGTGTGGAGAAAGTTGTGGTATGGAAGGGAAAATGTGTCAATGGAAACTCAGAGAAGTGAAGGCCCTGATCTTGTGCTGTATTGTTCTTTGTTCTCGATTTTTTTCGAACTTCACTTGTTGAAGAAAAGTAGCCAGAACATCTTCAATCCAGCTCCAGCTCCAAATTCGTTATACCGTGAAATAATTCATGTATATGTTTCTGCATGCTCTCTCCTGCCTTCACATCCGTCCAAAATGGCGTTTCCCACTAACTAATACAATGTTCTCGTTGGTTTCAAAGCATGTTCTACAGATTTAACAATCTAAATGCTTTTGGACTGAATGCTCCTTTCACTATAGCTTATGAGAATGATTGTATAATTTTGCAATTTATCACAACAGTTTCATTATTTTATGCCTGTATGTCAACGTACTGCGACATTCCATAACCACACTGTAGCTCCAGGCTAACCTTGGAACTATTCGTCTTTCCATATACCATGGAACTAATCTCTTTTGATTTCACTTCTCTAATAATTTCTTCAAATCATTTCATTTGAAAATCTATAGCTCTCATTTTGTGACATTGGCTTGCTGTTTCCCATCCTGTGAATTGGTTCCAAAGTCGCACAACTGACATTTGGGTTCCGGCATTGGCACTTACACAGTGGTTTTTCAGGCACTGAGAACTAGATTCTCAGGATATCTGACAATTTCAATGCCTCACTCCATTGATGAACAGTTCTCCGAGATTTCTGGCAAGGTGTTCTCTGAAATTTGAATCACATGGAGACATCAGATCAAGCATCGTCCATTCAGGGTAATTGACTGCATCTGTTTTTCTGCGCTCCAAATGCCTTCTCCCTCCTAAACTGGAACTATCACGTTTCTAACTGATTCCCATTTCCTTCCATTCCCTTCCAGTTTTCTTTCTCTATTTTGCAATGACGCCATCATCATAATGAACCATTCGTTCCAACCAATCCACTTGTCAGCCAGCTCCACATTCTGAACTGTCCCAGTTCAAATAAATTCCCCCGAATATATCTATCTATTGTCTTGGCACTTCATGTATTGCAAGGCGCTTTCGTATTGAGTGACATACAATTGGACCAGTCTCCACATGCATTTGGTTTCGCTATTAAGTGAAGGTCAATGATTTCTCTGGAACCTTTTCATTCTGCCAAATTTCGAAAGGAGCCCCAGGCTTTTCAAACTTTCAAAATGACACATAATCCTGCTCAAGCTTTTATTGAATGGTGTAAAACTAAATCAAGTTGATGATGCAAAAATCTGAACAGGAGAGGCTATTCCTCCCTTAAATAGGGCCGGAAAATTGAGGAACATCAGCGTGGCTCATCTGTCTTCGCATTATGCCCCCCACTATTTCCAAATACTTTGACATCGTTTGCATTAAAACATCTATCACAATGTGGATTATTTATCAGATCCCTTAAGAAATGGATACGTTTTTATTAAGTACAGCCGTTTTCATAAATTATGGTTAATATAATACAACCCCCTGTAATCCTATAGGTAACTGTGCCCCTGTGTTTGAAGTTGAACTTCAATTTCGTAGATTCAAAGAGATGTCTAGCATGGAAACAGACCGATCAGACCAATTCGTCCATGATGATGAGGAATCTTCAATTAATCTAGTCCCAATTGCCAGCATTTATCCCACATTCCACGTCCCACGTCAGCCTTCCTATTTAAATGCCTATCCTGTTGACTTTCAAATGTTGCAATTGTAACTGTGTGTGTGCCTTGCTCTGGCAGTTCATTCCAAAAGCGCGCCACACTCAACATGAGAAAGTTAACGTTTAGGTTCCGTTTAAATCTCCCCCCTCGCATGAAAGCGATGCTCTCTAATTTTGGACTCCCTCACGCTGTGGAAAAGATATTGGCTATTCACTCTATCTATTCTGCTCATCATTTAACAAACTTCTGTCATGTCACAACACAGCCTCTGAATCTCGAGGGAGAGAAAATCCTCAGTGCATTATGTATCTGCTTATGCCTCAAAACCTCGGAACATATGTGCAAATCTCTTCTGAGTCCTTTATAAGTTTCACAATATCTTTCTTATAGCAGGGATACCAGAATTGAACGCAGTATACGAATGGCCTAACCAATGTCCTGTTCAGGTGCAACGTGACCCTCCTAAGTGTTATATTGAATGCACTGACAAAGAATGGGACGCTTCAGAAACTCCTTCTTCACTTTACTGTCTACCTGCGACTCCAATTGCAAAGAACCTGCAGTACATCTCTTTATATGTCAAGGCTCACCAGGTCCTTACCACTAAATGTAGACGTCTGCCATTATTTGCACTAAAAAAGGCTGCATCTCATCTTTCATCGATTCTAAACACTGTTTGCCATTCCACAACCCAACAACCATCTTACCAAGATCTAGTTGTTTCTGAGGTAATTTATTTTGTCTACTATATCACCAACTTTGGCGTCTCTTCGAATCTTATTAACTAGACCTCCGTTATTCACATTCAAAAAGCAGTTCACCCAGCACCGATCCTTGTGACATACCGCTGGTCACAGTCCCCCAGTTCTCAGAGCAACACTGCACCACCACCCTCTGACCGAACAATAGATCCGCTTGCTGTGAAAGGAAGAAGCAAAACGAAACACAAGGCCTTAGCAACCCACTGATATTAAAGGTTAATTCGCCTCTGTATTTAGACTGACTCAACATACAGTGGATATTTATGTCTCTTGTTTACACGACAGTTAAATTAATGAGTTCAGTGTTATAAGAGTGTTATTCAAGGGTGGCATGACATGAACCTGGAAAAAATGTCGTTATAAAAGAAAGACTTTGGAGACGTCTACAGTGACAAACCGGGCAACATCTTAAAACCGGACATCGCTTGGACGGGTACTTGAGTGCGAAAGTCAGAAATGACCATGAATTATCAGATTGAAACGAGCCAGTTTATCAAAATCAGGCATTATCTAGATTCTAGTCAAACTGTTAAATACTGCGTTGATTGTCTGCTTTCTATGAATTGAAAGGTTGAACTCAAAGGGAACGTTGCATTCGTTTCTTATCTGGCTGTTCGTGCTTTGCCAGGAAATTCGAGATCCCAGTCGAAAAAAACCAGCATCAGCATTTCAAAAATTAACATTTACGATGGGTGGGTGCCTGAAGTTTATCTTTTCTTTCTAAGGGAGGAAAGGGGTGAAATTAATGCGAATATTTAGGCAACAGAAAGAAACATCAGAAAGGATAAAATTAAGTTCAGTCACTGACTGCCTAATTGTAAAATTCTGCCAGGACTAAAACTAGGAAATCTGTAGCCTGCTCTAACATGTTCTTGGCTTTGTGCCACTCCAGATCTCAGACAAATCATTGCAAAACAAGGTGTTCTTTCCTGATTCCTCATTCCCATTGTCAGAATCAGCCAGAAATCCTTTGCACATAAGACAGTTCCATTGTTCGCTGTAACATCCAATTCAACATGTGTGCTTGGGACTTAGCAGTTTGATAACCTGAATCCATTTAAAGCAATTGACATTGAGAGTGAGAGACTGGGATTATGTTTGCATTATCTTATGTCCTTTTTTTTCTAAGAATGATACAGATCAGGTCAACCAAACTTATTGACGCTTGTCTCAGGTTTAACTCTCAGCCATGAATCATGCTGCTAATTCTGCTCTCAAATCTAAAATTGCAATGAAAACTTACCTGAGAGAAATGTTTATTTTACATGAAGTTATGTTGGGGGAATATAGATCACAAGAATACAACTACAGTAAGTAGTTTCCTGCACAATGTTGAACACGGTCGGTTTTGAATTCACTTACCAGCTGTGACAGTTACCATTGTCCCAGATCCATCCACTGTGTCTTCGTAGTACCACAATGACAAGGTTCTCGGTCACACCTTTGCAAATAACTACTGACACACCAATCTCTTGGGTAAAAATCATCACTCGGTTCTACCTCATTATCGAGTTGCTTTGAGTCAGTACACTCAATTCCAATTTGGATATAATACGTCAGTTCAAGTTGACCTTGAGGAAATTCTAAAATCTTAGAGACAAGGCACAATAACCTGAACTGGAGATTAGCTCTTCTCAAAAATTGAGTGCAATGCAAAATATCCAGAATAGAAGTCAGAAAGTACAATAAAACCAAACCAGGACGCCAATTTCTTCTAATGCATACGTAGCGACGTGCCACAGAACATTGATTGTAATTGGACATGATATTTGTTTAGGTCTCATTCACCGTGTAATTCCAGTAGTCACACAATGTTTCTAGTCAGCATCAAATCTCTCGGTATGAATCAGAAGCGATTTTTTTTGTTTTAAAAGCGGCTCCAGGTCCCAGCATCAGAATTGGATCCCATCTGTTATTAGTGACGCTTAAGAGGGATCAGTCATTCCCAACACGGATTAATTAACAGCGATCAAACAAAAGACATCACTAACGAACGTTTTCAGCATTAACAAAACTCAAAATGATAACAGCGACAACCTAGTTTTGGTATAAACTGGACTGTGGAGTTGGTGGTCAGAGATGGAGACGTGGGGAGTTCAAGGCTAAAGGGCTTCGGAATTTCATTTACATCTGTGATAACATGCGGAGAGTTTTTTGGTATGGTGGGAGACCGGGTCAAATCACTGTGTGCTATATCTATACCAGGCTTTACAATAATATGTGGCAGTGTCCTTAACATTCACATCCTGAACCTGCAGCGAAAATGTCTTTTCTGCTGTGTTCGTCCTCACAACAAACCGTCCTCCTGACAAGATCCGCTCTCGTTTTGTTCCAGTCTCTGTTTGTTTGAAGAACTCCCCCCGCTTCAAAGGATATGCAAAGAAGCCACCGTAGAAAACGCAGTCGATGCTGAAAGACTGGCACTCTTTCTTGATGTCCGCTGGTGGGGACTGTACCACTGACTGACAAACGGATTCTGGAAATTAAACGGAGAGATATTAGTCCGCACAAAGGAACTGAACCAGAGACAATGCCGATTTTTTTTTCATGGATTCGGGAAGCTTTGTACTAATTGTGCACCATGTTGGATTGTTGGATCCGTACTAACCGAGTATATAGGTACACTGTAAAAGGACAAGTATAACTCCCATCGTGCTGCTGCCTGGTGTAGCAGATGTTTCATGCAGTCTGGAAGCTGACTGCTCCTCTGGGAGAAGGCAGCTCAGAGCTGGACTAAAATGAAGCAGAATGATCAAGTTAACATGCAGATGCAGCTGTTCTTGATCCGGATGTGAAATCATTGCCAACGTTACACTGACGTACAGGGGGTGGGGTTGGAAACTGTTGTGTGAGTAGAGGCTGCATCTACGTCCACCCAGAGAGCTGAGCGGGAAAGTTGGTCATCTGGTTTCATTTGTGCTTTTCTTTGAGTTTGAAATGTTGGTCCAGGGTCTCGCGATTTCTTTCACAATCTGGAAACCCCACTCGCTACATTCCATTACTAACATGGAGTCATTAGTATTCCCCTGAACTGATTGGCATGATTTTGGTTCAATATATAATCAGGTGGAGAGCGCCTTGGACTCAGTCAATCCGTATCTGTCTGACCTCTGAGTCTTAGGTTCACATGTGAGATAACTCAGTCGAATTGTCAACATCGTGAAACACTGTTTGGAAACATCTTCAAGTATTCATTTTATGAAGGGTTTCATACCAATGTACAATTTCACAGTTGGATTCAAAAACTCAAGCCTGTCGTGACGTTTAAAAAGTCCAAGATTTATCTGAATCCTCCGCATTCCCATCGACTGACAATTAAGATCCATGCCTTTTTAAAAGCAAGAATGTATCTAAATTTGCCTTAAAATGTTCAAATACCTGCTGTAGTGCCTGTAGAGAAAGAAAGTTCCAAAACCTCACAGACCTCTGCGAGGAAATAAATCATCTTTATCTGTGTAGTAAATGATCGAATCCTCATCGTTCACCTGGGATTCCGAGTTCAAGTTTCGCCGAGAAAATAAAACATTCTTTATATACTTGACTTGTGAAAACCTACCAAGGTCTTATATTTGCGAGTGAAATGGACTCTTTCTCTTCTGGCCTCCAATTAACAAGTCTCAACTGTTCATGCTGACTTCGCAAGTCAACCATTCGAGACATTGCTTCAGTAAAATATCGGTGTACTGCTTTCAATACATTCTCACTCTTCTGAACTAGAGTTCAGTACAGTGCATAGAACGACAGTTGTGTTCACACAAACAAATGCGAATCTGAAGCAGAACTTTCTGAATGCTGTATAAGTTTCTGTTTAGAATAGAATGCGAGAAAGTGTTCCCTCTCCTAAAATATTAGGAGCCAGCACACACCGATTTAACAGTACGTGGGCCACTAGCCCCAGTGCATTGTAAGAACCAATAGCCCCGAAGCAACAAATGGGCCACGACCTCTGGAACTGCGTAAGGTTTGTCGGTTTGAAGCAGGGGGACAGAACAGTGCGTGGAAGCAGTCCTACAGCAGCACACCAGCAACCAGCCACAGAGCACCGGATAGGCAGTGAGTCACAGGCAGACACTGGTACGGAGGAAGCAGTCCATGAATTACTCTGGAACAGTTCAATGCTGATATGAAATGAACTGTGGCTTAGAGCAGCGCGAGGATTGCTGGTGGATGGCGGTCTGAGACCTGGCGTGCTTGGTCCAACCACATACAGAGACACTGTGGTGAGCTGCTGTGACATTATGTCTACTTATATTTTTAAACGTGTTCTTCAACTTGGTATAATAATGCAATTACTTGTATTTGACTGTTGTATTGAAGATTTGTACTGAAAACGTGTACCCCTAATATTTCGCTATAGGAAGGCAGTCATTGCAAATGATTTTCACTGTACTCTTGCAATGTGCACGTGACAATAAAATGATATTCTAATCTTGTAATATTCCGGAAGAAGCATTGCGAAATGGATGACATAAACTCTTTTTCACACAATGAGCCATATGTTTATGGGTGAAAAGCCTAGAAGAGGCTGCAGTCAGTTTTAATTGAGATACTAAAGAGGGAATTGGATATTAACATAGAACATAGATTAATACAGCGCAGAACAGACGCTTTGGCCCTCGATGTTGCGCCGACCCAAGTCCACCTAACCTACACTAGCCCGTTATCCTCCATATGCCTATCCAATGCCCGTTTAAATGCCCATAAAGAGGGAGAGTCCACCACTGATACTGGCAGGGCATTCCATGAACTCACGACTCACTGAGTAAAGAATCTACCCCTAACATCTGCGCTACACCTACCTCCGCCTAATTTAAAGCTATGCCCCCTCGTAATAGCTGACTCCATACATGGAAAACGGTTCTCATGGTCAACCCTATCTAAACCCCTAATCATCTTGTGCACTTCTATCAAGTCACCCTTAAACCTTCTTTTCTCCAATGAAAACAGCCCAAGTGCCTCAGCTTTCCTCATATGATCTTCCTACCATACCAGACAACATCCTGATAAACCTCCTCTGCACCCGGTTCCAATGCCTCCACATCCTTCCTATGGTATGGCGACCAAACCTGCACATAATACTCCAGATGCAGCCGAACCAGAAACTTATACAACTGCAACATGACCTCAGGACTCTGGAACTCAATTCCTCTACCAATAAGAGCCAGTATGCCATATGCCTTCTTCCTACATGGACACCAAGATCTCTCTGCTCATCCACACTACCAAGTATCCGACCATTAGTCCAGTGCTCCACCTTCTTGTTACTCTTACCAAAGGGAATTACTTCACATTTACCTACATTGAACTCCATTTGCCATCTTTCTGCCCAGCTCTGCAGCTTATCTATATCCCGCTGTAACCTGCCACATCCTTCCTCATTGCCAAAAACTCCACCGACGTTTGTATCATCCGCAAACTTGCTCACCCAACCTTCTAGCCCCTCCTCCAGGTCATTTATGAAAATGACAAACAGGAATGGTCCCAAAACAGATCCTTGCCGAAAACCGCTAGTAATTGCACTCAGAGATGAACCTTTACCATCAACTACTACCCTCTGTCTTCTTCCAGCCAGCCAATTCCTGATTCAAACCTCTAACTCACCCTCAATGTCCTACCTCAGTGTTTTTTTGCAGTAGCCTTTCTTATGAATATCAAAAAAGTGCGAAGGTTATGTGCAGAAGTTTCATGAGTTTTACACTAAGCTGTTGAATAGCCGTCTCTGGTTGAGTAACAAAACGTGAATCTATGGCTCTATGAGATCCATTGGACAAAAATGAAAATATTCTATCAATTTTCCTAATTATTTCCTGCTCGTCATTCCTAACCTGCCATTCTTCATGGACCGTGACACCCTTCTGCATCTCTGAGCTCTGCAACTCTTGCCATTTAGATAATGTACTTCTTTTTATTCTTTCTACCCTATCGGACAACTTCAAATATTTATGTACATTGATTTGTTTTTTAGATCTTTCTGCAACTGCTGAACCTCCCTGCATTCGTCTTGTCCTTTGTTTTGATGTTAATCAGCTTACTCAGCTTCTTTTTCTTAAGAGTCACTTATGTCACAGTTTCTCTATATTCAGATCCAGGTGACATTTACCTCACTGAACTGGATTTCAGTAACCTGGACTGCATTGTTCTGCAGGTATCACGGTGGCTCAGTGGTTAGCATTGCCGCCAGGGACTCGGTTCGAGACTAATCTCAATTGACTGTCAATGTGGAGTGTGCATATTTTCCCCGTATTTGCATCGGTTTTCACTGTGCGCTGCAGTTTCCTCCCACAATCCAAACATGTGCAGGTTTGGCGAATTAGCAATGATAAATTGCCCATTGGTCAGGAGTAATTATAAGGTAATCAGGTTGGTGAATCTGTCTGGGTGGGTTACTTTGCTGAGAGTCGTTGTGGGCCTGTTTCCACACTGTCGTGATTCTCTATGTGAAGGCGATAGCTATGCTTCAAGATGTTCAATATTCACAGGTACTCACAGACAATCTGAGCATTTGGTTACGCAAAAACAATCTTGCCAATCTGTCGATGCCAATCTGCAGAACATTATATCTGAATGCGACTATTCAGAATAGATCTGCATGCTTAATTTTCATTGATAGTTGGATTGTTAAAAACAGGAGTTAAGCACACTCTTGTGTAAACAATGACTGACCAATTAGATGCTGTTGCAGAGGGCCACTTTACAGTCTTCTGTTAATCTTCATATTATCGCTTCTTTAATCTTTGGCACAAGACAGCACAAGTTTAAATTTTGATCTGATCTCGACTTTAAAGGCCACCGTTTTAAGTTCAACAATGAAACTGATGTGTCAGCAGCTTAAATTCAAAGTCTCAGCAACAACTGTTGCCTTTTTGTGGAAAATACTTTATCTTTGTATAAAAATATAAACTTTGTTTGTTCCCTGGCCTCCAGACGCTTGCATTGGCTCTAATAGCTAGAACACACAATTTGACAGACAATGGTAAATTGTTACCAAATTATTTAGATTTTAAATAGATGTAACCACAAAGTTACTCACTAAAATCTAGGATTTTATCACGTAGTTATAAATAATATGTTGTGTTGTGTTACTCATATAATTTGAATAATCATTACTCTCTTTAATTCTCAAATTAAACTTTGTCAAATCCCATGAAGGAAAAACATTATATTCCTCCAAATCAAAAACTTCATTCGAGCAGCAGCTGCAATTATTTGTCACCTGAAACAAATGTAATTAGTTCAAATCATCAAACCAACTAATAACCTCGCTGCAGCCTGTTATTATGAATAATAGAGAACATTTTAGGACATTGCACAGCACACTCAGAGCCTTTGTTAAAAATGCACAGAACACCAGCATTTGTGGGATTTGCCATTTATCTTCCTATCCAAAGAGCTAACGGAATGCCAGGTCAAGTCCTGTCGAGAGTTTGCAGGTGAGAGTATCATTGTTTGGTTCTAGAAATGCTGCAATTTTACCTGAAGCACATCTGTATGTTCTAGTTTAACATGTTTTTTTTTCTTTACGTTCCATGGCATGAATTCAGTTTCACATCATCACTGTCCAATATAAGGATATTAATTCGCCAATTGAGTTTATTTTTGGTATGAATGTTATAAATGCACTCCTTTAAACGCGGAATTTCTTCTTGTTAAGAAGAAAGTACTTTATCAAAGTGTTTTCTCAGCTTCGACTTAATGCTATCTTCTTGTGACTTTTGCCATTTGAATGTTTGAACGGTGTCGCTGATTTTACTAGAATAGGACGAAATATATGTACTTACACCGTTTACGCGGACAGAGACATATTGAATAAATTATGACACTGTTGTCGTAATTTCATGACTATTTAAAGGCCGTCACTGACAATGCAGGTGAATTACTGACGTAATATTATCATTGTTATTATTATGCAAACTTAACTAGAATGTGACATTGCCACTGTCCTGTGGTGAATTGGCATAATGTCCCTACAATTTAGATTACCTACAGTGTGGGAAGCAGCCCTTCGTCCCAACAAGTCCAAACCGACCCTCCGAAGAGTAAACCACCCGTACACACTTCCCTCTGACTCATGCACATAACAGTGTGCGTAATTTTTCTTAACAACCATCTATGTCCGAATTCCAAACGTACCTTATTTTTCAGGTTTCAATTAAAGTCAGTTGTATTTTATTCAACAGGAACATGGATACCTGCTTCAGTTTATGAGTTCCTGCATCAAGCTATTTATGTATACTCAACCCAGATTAAATTCAGATTAGTGATTAATTGAACACTTCTGGAAATGCTCAACATTGCAAATGAAGTGTGATATTTACTGACAAATAGTATACAGTCATATGACGATGTACTTTCGCTGGGGCCCACATCAATCTAAACCTTTATAGTTTGCTGTCTGTTACACTACTGTCTGTACTACTGTATTTATTCTGAACTTTATCTATCATCATGCGTTTTAAACTCCGAATTGTACACTTAACCGTATAAATATACCACTTGCCTTCTCTTCCTATAACTCTGCACCCATTATGTCTTCATTAAAGGGGAATTCATGCCTGACAAATTTAAAGAAATTCGTGGACGGCATGGAGGTAGGAAAAATAAAACAAAATTAGGAGATATAATGTAATTGTAATTTCAGACGACGTTTGATAAGGTCCCACATTTTAATGAAACAAGAGACTACATCGTTGCAGTGATCTGATAGTGAATAGATAACTGGATAACTAACAGAAGACCAGATGTTGAGCAAGTACTTTCCTTAGTTTTGTTATTTGCTGATGGCATCATTAAATGATTTAGTCAGTGAGCATGGAAAGGAATCCCCAAAAACTAAAATGGCACCCCTCAGAAAAACAAGCCAAGAGGAGCCCTAATAACAGTGCTACTGTGCAATAGCACAGATTCGTCAGCAGGTTGTAACACTGCATTATTTTAGTTGGAATAGCAAGCATCAGGCAGAGAGGTTTTGACACTTTAATTCATTCAACCTCCAGTCTAAGCATATGTCATTACGTGCAGAGTTGAACACCCAAGCATAGACATATTGATGTGGACATACACACACGAAATAGAAAACCGAAGAGGAACTACCACAAACAAATCTCAAAGTCTTCTCTTGGTGTATAAACAGTTCAGGACTGATGTATGGAATCATGCCAGCTTTTTGTATTTTGTCAGGACAGGGAAGATCGACCGAAGGATCAGTTCCCATGCTGGACAACGATGACATTATAAATGCAGAGCACAGCCAAAGACCAGAAAAGTGGTATTTTCACGTGGACGTTGGGGGCAGGAATAATGTGTAAAATTAATACTACTGCACCTATATTTACAAATGATGGGATTACCTTCTCAGCCATTGTGATAGAGGACGAAATGGTTTCACCAGAAGAGTTCAAAATTTAGAAAAGGCTATACTTGGATAGACTATTGAAACTTAAATTTGACAAGACACTGGGATTGAACGAGCTACATTGAAGGACATTGAAGGAAATCATGGCATAAATTGTCGGGGCGCTGGTAGTATTCTTTCAGTCTTCCATGGCTTCGAGGCACATCAGCAGCCTCGACACGCTGACTTTGTTTCTCTCTCCACAGATGGTGCCAGACCTCCTCAGCCACTTCAGTATGCTCTGTTTTCATTTCAGAAGAATTGTTTAATTTATCGATTTGAAAGCGCCCTCTGATAGACACTGACTGGAATTCTCAGTGCAGGGTTTTTGGCAGGGTTCTCAATATTTCTGCAGATGTGTGGGCTCCCTGGCACAAAGATGTATAGATATGAAAAACTGGAGGCCGGAAATATTGAAAGCAATGGGTTTGTTTACTTTCATTAAAGTTTCAGCTCACCTTCCTGTTAAAACTGGAGACTTTTCTCATCTTCTCGTGTTATATAGTTTCAGTAAATATTTCAGACCTACATGGTGATACCTGATTTACAAGGACATGTTTGTAGTGGATTAGGTTGTCAAATAACGGAAGCCCAGATTTATGATATCTCATTCTGAATCGTTAATTTAAATTGATCTTGTGACATTGAATCCGTGCAATTCGGTGCTGTAATACAGTTACGGCATGTTTCAAAAGGCAAGTAATAAATAAAATACCTGCTACGTGCAATACGTCTTTCGTAACAAATTCACCAGGCAACGATGCAATTGTCTTCATTAAAGATGATAGGGAACACGTGTCTGTTTCGGTGTTACGGCTTGGGGTAAACGCTCCTGCTTAATTTAAAGCCAACGACACAGAAAAGATTTATCCCGTGTAGTAATCTGTAAACTATCGAGTGGCCAAGAACTGTTTAAAGTTAAAATTAACAGGTTTATTTCTTAAAGAATAACAGAGAACAATTAACCAGCCACTATTTACAATTTCCTTCTCTGACCTATCGTTTACTTTCCGTTCTATAATATTAGTCCAATAAAACTCCCAACTCTAACTTGCAAAACAGCACTTCTTATCTCAAAACCAGGCAGCTGTAGGTTCTTGTTTATGAGCCTTCCTGTATCTTCTTTATTCCTTGTTAGGAATTTCTGCGTCAAAGGTTACTAATCGAAAAGGTAATTTTAAGGCTTTTACTTTTTCACGCAGTCTGTTACATGCTAGGACTTGGCAATTGTCCTCACAACTCTTCAATTTTCCTATGGTCATATTCCTCAGAGTATTGGGTTGTGTCATTGGTCTTTAAGATCGTCAATATACCAAATTCAAATTTGATTGGAAATTGGCTTTTTTGCGGAGTATAATTTAACCTGATTGACCAAATTCGAGTTTATTTTTGTCTCCAGGCAAGGAGCTAATCAAGTCGGTTTACTAAGTGTTACATACATTGGTGCCTCATTGAGGAGACTTGGTCTTATATCGATAATTCTGCTGCTTTTAACTATCTTAAAGTACACCCACATCTTCATAACACCTCTTCCCTTAAGAATAAAATGAACCATCAAAATAAAAAGACGGTTTCAGCTTTGTACCTTTAAAATACATTACCCTAACATACCGATAACATTCATATAATGATACCTTAATTTGTTCCCTATACCTATACACGTACACAAAACATTGAACAAAGATAAATCTAATCTAAACTCTATCTGTTCAATCCGCGATTAAATGTCCATAATTATATTCTTCTGACGTGACATCTACGATTTTAAAATTAAAAGTCTGTAACATAAGACTCCAATGAGATCATATTCTTATCTTCAAAACGTTCTAAGAAAGTAATCGGTTTGTGGTCAATCGTCTCCGACACATTGCTCGTGACATACACATTAAAATACTGTAAGGACAGTACCGTATTCAAAAGTTCATTTTCTATTTTGGAGCATTTCCTCTGGCGGATGTTGATCTTCTTCTAAAATGAATCAATCCCGTCCTCATTTTCCTGTTGGAGGACAGCTCCAACTCCACTGTCACTAGCATCAATGGCGACTTTGGTTTGAACAGTGTGGTCGAGCTAAAACTGGTTTGGTGGTTAATATCAATTTGAAATGTTCAAATGTCTTCTGGCATGGTTCTGTCCACCGAAACTATGTGTTCTTTTTCAGCAAATGGTTTAACAGTGCCATTATACTGCTAAAGTTTGGAACAAACTTCCGATAGTATCTGCTGAGTCCGAAGAATCGAAGTGCCTCTTTCTTCAAGTGTGGTAGTGAAAATTCCTCGATAGCTTTCTTGCTGCGTTCCGCGGGGGGGGGGGGGGGGGGGTGGGGGGGAGGGGGGTCAGTCTTCCATTACTAATGTTATGTCCCAAGAACGTCACCTCCGTTTTTGCATATTCCGTTTTATTTAGGTTATTCACCAGGTTTGTTTCTGGTAGTTGTTCAAAGATCTCTGCCAACTGTACCATATAATGGTTCCAGTTCACCACATCGTCCAAATCGACTGCACAGTTTGTTAACCCAGCCACAACATTTCATGGGTCTTTGGAATGTGGCGGGTGCGTTCTTCATTCGAAAGAGCATCACTTTAAACTGATTTTGGTTTGACAAAAGAAGAAATTTCTTCAGCCAACTCTGATAAATATACTTGCCAGTAACCAGGCATTAAGTCCAACTGTGTGATGTAACTGGCTTGTCAAAATTTCTCGTTAAAGTCCAGCAATCTAGGAATTGGATATGAATCCGATTTTGTAACAGCAATGAACTTCCGATAATCCACGCAGAATCTTTGAGTCCCATCCGGTTTGGGAACTAAGATGATCAGCAAACTTCACTCGCTCTGGCTTGGTTCGAAGGTGTTCTCGTCGAGTATGGCCTCCACCTCCACTGGAGCTGTCTGGCTCTGAGAGATTAAGACGTTAGGGATGTTGTTGTATTGGAGTAGTATTCCCTACGTCAGCTTTATGTACAGTAGCATTTTTCCTCCCCATCTGATTCTTACACATATCCTTATAGTGTAGTGGTGATCTTTCAAATCCGTTCTATGCTCTTGAGACAGAGAGATAACTAATCTATCCCACTCCTCAAGGACTTCGTCATTTTTAAAAGTGTTTTGAGTCACCTCAAAATCCATGTCGTCTGAATTGGATTTCTCACTCCGCGGGGCAGTAACTAACACCTGTTTCTCCAGTTCACTCTCTGTCATGTAATACTATTTCAACTTTTCGTAAGGCATACCTGATAGCTTTTTTTCCTATCTGGCATCTTCACTAAATAGTTCACCTGACTCAACTTTTTCTCAATTTGATAAGGACGACTAAACCTGGCTTTGAAAGGATCTGCCACCATTGGTAACAGTACTGACACATTATCCCCTTGGGAAAACTTCCGACTGTCAAAGCTTTAATCTGCCACGTGCTTCATTGTACACTGTGCCATCTTAGGTGCTGTTAAACTAATCTACCTACTCGATTTAAACTCTCCCTCACCTCCGTTGCATAATCTAATTGTGAGATCTCAGACTTTGGACCTGTCAATTGTTTCCTTAATTAATTTCAAAGGGCCTCTCACTTCATGACCGAACATTAACTCAGAGGGAGTGAACTGAGTAGATTGGTTTGGCATATCTGTAATGGCAAACAATACGAATGGGATACCTTTATCCCAATCATACTGGTAATCCTCACAGTATGCTCTTTAAATGGTCTTCAAGGTCTGATATCACCTTTCTAAAGCTCCCTACGATTCAGGTTGATATGCACTGGATTTAAAGTGATGTATACCGAAGCCATCCATGCCATTCTTAAAAAGGTGAGCAGTTAAAACTAGATCCTTGGTCCGACTGAATCTCCTCTGGATAGCCCATACCTTGTCAAGAAAACTACCAACTCCTCTACCACATTTTATTTCCTTGAAAATCCGGGATGGAATTGCCTCTAGAAATCTGGTAGACACATCCACTATGCAGAACCAGTACTGGTTCCCACATTTAGTTCTCGGGAGGGGACCTACACAATGAATTATAATCTATGTGAAAAGTTTTTAAAATGTTGAAATTGGCAACAAAGGTTCTGGTTTTATTACCTACCATTTGGCATGTACGACACGTATGGGAAAATTTAACTATCCTTGGAGCCTTGGAGGGAAGTAAGGGGGGATGTGTGGGCACAGGTTTTTCATTTCTTGTGGTTGCAGGGGAAGGTGCAATGAGTGGAGGTTGGGTTGGTGGGGGGTGTGGACCTGACGAGGGAGTCATGGAGGGAGTGGTCTTTTTGGAACGCTGATAGGGGAGGGGAGGGAAATATATCCCTGGTGGTGGGGTCCGTTTGGAGGTGGCGGAAATGACGACGGATGATACGATGCATATGGAGGTTGGTGATGACCAGTGGAGTTCTGTCCTGGTGGCGATTGGAGGGGCGGGGCTCAAGGGTAGAGGAGATGGAAGTGGAGGAGATGCGATGGAGGGCATCGTCAATCACGTCTGGGGGGAAATTGCAGTCTTTGAAGAAGGAGGCCATCTGGTTTTTACGGTATTGGAACTGGTCTTCCTGGGAGCAGTTGCGGCGGAGACGAAGGAATTGGGAAAATGTGATGGCGTTTTTACAGGAGGCAGGGTGGGAGGAGGTGTAGTCTAGGTAGCTGTAGGAGTCAGTTGGTTTATATCAAATGTCCATGTTGATTCGGTCGCCCGAGATAGAAATGGAGAGGTCGAGGAAGGGGAGGGAGGAGTCTGAGATGGTCCGGGTAAATTTGAGGTCGGGGTGGAAGGAGTTGGTAAAGTAGATGACCTGTTCAACCTCCTTGTGGGAGCACGAGGCAGCGCCAATGCAGTCATCGATGTAGCGGAGGAAAAGGTTATCACCTTCTTCACTATCCTATCTACCTGCGACTCCACTTTCAAGGAGCTATGAACCTCCACTGCAAGGTCTCTTTGTTCCGCAACGCTACCTATGAACTTACCATTAAGTGTATAAGTCCTGCTAAGATTTGCTTTCCAAAAATGCAGCACCTCACACTTATCTGAATTAAACTCCACCTGTCACTTCTCAGCCCATTGGCCCATATGGTTCAGATCCTGTTGTAATCTGAGGTAACCCTCTTCGCTGTCCACTACATCTCCAATTTTGGTGTCATCTGCAAACTTACTAATTGTACCTCTTATGCTCGCATCCAAATCATGTATGGAAATGACAAAAAGTAGAGGACCCAGCACTGATCCTTGTGGCACTCCACTGGTCACAGGCCTCCAGACTGAAAAACAACCCTCCACCACCACCTTCTGTCGTCTACCTTTTAGCCAGTGTCGGATCCAAATGGCTAGTTCTCCCTTTATTCCTTGAGACCTAACCTCGATAATCAGTCTCCCATGGGGAACCTTGTCGAACGCCTTACTGAAGTCCATATTGCTCAATCTACTTATCTGCCCTCATCAATCCTCGTTGTTAATACTTCAAAGAACTCAATCAAGTTTGCGAGACATGATTTCCCACGCAAAAGACCATGTTGACTATTCCTAATCAGTCCTTGCTTTCCAAGTACATGTACATCCTGTCCCTCAGGATTCCCTCCAACAACTTGCCCACCACTGCGGTCAGGCTCATCTGTCAAAAATCCCTGGCTTGTCTTTACCATCCTTCTTAAACAGTGGCACCAAGTCTGTCAACCTCCAGTCTTCTGGCACCTCACCTGTGACTATCGATGATATAAATATCTCAGCAAGATGACCAGCAATCACTTCTCTAGATTCCCACAGTGTTCTTGAGTATACCTGATCAGGTCCTGGAGATTTATCCATCTTTACCCTTATCCAGCACTTCCTTGTCTGGAATCTAGACATTTTGCAAGCTTTCATCATCTATTTCCCGACCGTCTATATCTTTCGTATCCTTTACCACAGTAAATACTGCAAAAAAACATTTAGAATCTCCCCCATGTTCTGTGGCTCCACACAAAGGCCGCCTTGCTGATCTTTGAGGGGCCCAAATTTCTCCCTAGTTCCCTTTTGTAAATAATATCTTTGTAAAAGCCCTTTGCGTGCTCCTTAATTCTGTTTTCCATAGCTATCACATGTCCCCTTTTTGCCCACCTGATTTCCCTCTTCAGTATACTTCTACTTCCTTCATACTCTTCCAACGATTCACTCGATCTATGCTGTCTATAGCTGATATATGCTTCCTTTTTTGCTTAACGAAACTCTCAATTTCTTTAGTCAGCATGCATTCCCTATACCTACCAGACTTTCTTTTCATCCTAACAGGAATATACTTTCTCTGGACTCTTGTTATCTCATTTCTGAAGGCTTCCCATTTTCCAGCCATCCCTTTACCTGCGAACATCTGCCTTCAATGAGCTTTCGAATGTTCTTGACTAATGCGGTCAAAATTGTCCTTCCTCCATATTAGAACTTCAACTTTCAGATCTGATGCATCCTTTTCCAACACGATTTTAAAACGAATTGAATTGTGGTCGCTGGCCCCGAACTGCTCCCGCCCTGACACCTCAGTCACCTGCCCTGCCTTATTTCCCAAGAGTAGGTCAAGTTGTGCACTTCTTTAGTAGGTACATACACATATGAATTAGAAAATTGTCTTGAACGCTCTTAAGAAATTCCTCTCCATCTAAACATTTAACCCTATGGCAGTCCCAGTCGATGTTTGGAAAGTTAAATTCCCATATCATAACCATCCGATTGTTCTGACAGATAGCTGAGATCGCCTTACAAGTTTGCTTCTCAATTTCCCTCTGACTAATAGGGGTTTTATAATGCAATCCCAGTAAGGTTTTCATCCCTTTCTTATTTCTCAGTTCCACCCAAATAACTTCCCTGGATGTATTTCCGGGAATATCCTCCCTCAGCACAGCTGTAATGCTATCCCTTATCAAAAATGCCACTCCCCGTCCTCTCTTGCCTCCCTTGCTATCTTTCCTGTTGCATTTGTATCCTGGAACATTAAGGTGCCAGTCCTGCCCATCCCTGAGCCATGTTGCAATTGCTGTGATATCCCAGTCCCATGTTCCTAACCATGCCCTGAGTTCATCTGCTTTCCCCGTTATGCCCCTTGCATTGAAATAAATGCAGTTTAAGTTATTCGACTTACCTTGTCCCTGCCTGCCTTGACTGTTTGACTCATTTCTGTTCTCAACTCTACCAGTCTCAGATTGATCTCTTTCCTCACAACTCCCTGCCCCCCTCCCCCTACACACACCTTACTAGTTGAAAACCTCCCGAGCAGTTCTGGCAAATTTCTCTGCCAGTATAATAGTCCCTTCCAATTTAGGTGCAATCCGTCCTTCTTTTACAGGTCACTTCTACCCCAAAAGAGATTCCAATGATCCAAAAATGTGAATCCTTCTCCCATACACCAGCTCCTCAGCTATGCATTCATTTACTCTATCATCCTTTTCCTGCCAAATGACTCTTTCGAACTCAAATAAGTCTGACCTGGTTCCTTCTGTGTGTTTCTGAACCACTGTCTATATGCTTCTGGCACCAATTGATAAGCACTTAAAACAGCCTGTTTAACCTCTTCATAATCACTTGACACCTTACCTAACAACGCAACATGTGCCTCACTAGTTCTGCCTGCCAATTTACTATGAAATAGCATTACCCATAAATCATCAGACAACACCATCTGCCTAGCCAATTTTTCAAAGGAAATAAGGAAAGTTTCAACATCTTCCTCATAAAATTGTGGCAGTTTTGACATCCTTACATATGTCACTAACTTCTGTTTTAATCTCCATCCTGTTAATTTGATTTTGCTAACTAATTCGCAACTTCTCAAGTACAAATACACTCTCTCCTCTCTCTCCTTCTCTCATCCTTTCTTCTCTCTCTTATTATTTTTGTCTCCTTTTCCTCTATCTGTGTCTTTGCTCAGCCAAGAACTGCCTCTCTTTTTTCCCTCTTCTTCTCTTTCTTCTGTCTCTTTCTCTTCTTTTCTCCTTCTCTCTTTCCTCTCAATCTTTATGTTTATCTTCTAACTCCATTTTCCACAATTGAAATGTAAGTTTTTTCTCCCTTTACTGCATTTGTGTGTTTCTCTAACACACGAGTTGTTTGAGTAATTCCCTTACAATTTCTTACAATTTCAGGTTTACTTATGTTCTTGGTTAAATCAGAATCTAATTTTTTCACTAATTCTAAAAATATGGGATTTTTCATTCATTCTAAACTTGGTTGACAAATCTGAGAATCATTTTCAAATCCCGTAACATCGTTAGCAACTTTAAAAGCCATTTCTCTCACTTTTAATTTAATCAATCACAAGTCACCGAAATTTAAACAAATTGTCTTGGCCAGTAACCTGCAACTGCTTAAATTTGTTGGGAGTTTTCATACTCCCAAATCTATTCAAATCTGTCTAAGCAAGTTCAAATCACTGACCGGAGTCGCCAATCGTTTACATCATGGAGTAAACTCTCCTACTTAATTTAAAACCAATAACGCAGGAAAGATTTATCCCATGCAGTAATCCGTAAGAATTCGAGTGGCCAAGCAGTATTTAAAGTTAAAATTAACAACTTTACTTCATAAAGTATAACAGACAGTAAGTAACTAACCTCTATTCACAATTTCTACGTTTAATCTAAGTTTTACCTTCCCTTTTACAATGCAATCCCAACAAATTTCCCAACTAAGATTTACAAAATAGCACTTCTTATCTAATGCCAGTCAGCTGTAGGTTCCTGCCTTCGGATCTTCCTGTGTCTTATTTTTACCTTATTAGAAATTTCTACGTTGCAGGTTACTGATCGTTTAAGACATTTTTTCATGCAATCCATTACATGCTAGGACTTGGCAGTCCTCCTCTTAACTGTTCAACTGCCTTGTTTAAACTGTTTCAACTTACTAGTTGAAAACCTCTCGAGCAGTTCTGGC
This sequence comes from Hemiscyllium ocellatum, assembly GCF_020745735.1. Classification (NCBI taxonomy): domain Eukaryota; kingdom Metazoa; phylum Chordata; class Chondrichthyes; order Orectolobiformes; family Hemiscylliidae; genus Hemiscyllium; species Hemiscyllium ocellatum. The sequence continues at coordinate 204,772 of NW_026867501.1, read as the reverse complement.
AAATTTCCCTGCCAGTATAATAGTCCCCTTCCAATTTATGTCTTATACCCCCCAGAGCATCTGATTGTGTCAATGGTTTTAAGACCGTCAATATTCTCAATTCAAACTTGATGGGAAATTGTTTTCTTTCGGGGTATAATTTAAACTGATTGGCCGAATTCTAATCTGTTTTGGTTTCCAGGCAATGAGCTAATCAAATGTTTCGACCAAGTGATGCATACATTGTTGCATTACTGAGAACATGTGATGTTGTGTTCAGTCGTTCTTCTACTTTTAACTCTCTTGAAGTACACCCTAGCTTTCATATCATTTAGAATTGAAAAGAAAATATGCGAATTTCATTCGACATTAAGTGTAATGCAGATCAGCATCAGACTTCGCTCACTGAGAATATGTGGCATTCCTTCGAGGCACGATTGGCTGCCCTGTCAGCGCAGATGGCACCTACGTGATAATTAATGAGACCTATTGACATTAACTTCCTCCGTTTATTACTTTGTCATTCTCAAGATCCCTTTTTCTTTTCCTGTTTGTCTCGATCTCTGTCACACTGGTGAAACAAGCTCCACTTCAAATAGACATCCTTTTTGCAACAAAATACGTTACAATAAAGACAGGATAAATAATGGTTGAAATGAACACAGAGTTTGAAAGCTTGAACAAATATAAACCAGAGTCTACCAGCACAACTTGAAGAAACCATGCGGAGGTTTTATTTATCATCCATTTCAAAGTTAATCCATAAATGTTTTTTCAGTTTGTATAACACCAATGCAGCAATAATGATGAAAGACCAAAGCGACAGCAACCTGTAATTAAAATTAGGAAGCACTGAATGAATGTCTGAAGATGACACATAGTTAAAGATGCATCAACGAAAGGGTTCATGAATTCTGAGAGAGCGAAATAGTGAAAAATATAATAATAACAGATCTAAAGTTCTTTAATGGCGATAATTATTTCATTTGAAAATTTGAGCAAGATTAAATCTTTGTGACGTATGCCATCCACTGGTGCACAATTAGAGAGAAGGGAAGGGAGGGAGAGTGTGGGGGAGAGAGAGAGAGAGAGAGAGAGAGAGAGAGAGTCAGTGACGGTGGCATTCATTTTTCTCCTGATTTCAACAGGCAACCAATCCATGAATGTGACATTAAATGATGTCTGTAGATTACATCCCATAAAAAATCAGGTTGTTGAGAATGTTGCTCACCTTTCTCGCTAAATATGAGGAGAATGTCAAACGCTCCCCTTTGCTCCTTCAGCGCCATTGCTGAGATCCTGGTATCGCCTGGGTTGGAAACAACAGACTAATTGACTTGCGTCTTTTGCATCTTCATGGCCATGAGCAGAATGTCCTGCAATCACATATTCCCATTTGGAGCTCTAATGTACTTCAGATTGTGTGAGTTTTGTTTTTCAATCAGACACCTTCTTTTACCATTCCGCAAATCCTTGTGGTTGAATGTTGTTTCTTTTGTTATCGCACTTTTCTGTGAGGAACAGAGCTCAAAATCTGATTAGATGTGGTCCCTCGAAAGAGGACGGGTTCAACTTCATTGTAAGCTCTCCAATGGTACTGAGGATATGATTGCTTGGTGCCGACAAACACTGCCAAAGGCTCTGACATTTATCGATTCGATATACGAGGGCAATCAGACCACAGGCTGCTGCACGCTGTCTTTTGACCGTGGGAAGTTTAATATCATCTCGAACAGTGAGACTGAGGTCAACCGTTTCAACATAAAGGCTATAAGTGTCGGTCAGCGGGTAAGAATGACACTGCAAGTAACTCACCATCTGACTACCAAAGTCTGCCCAACATCCACAAGACACAATGAAGAGTGTGGTACAATACTATCCATTTACCAGGAACCGTGATTCTGCAACAGCATCCAAGAAGCTTAAGAGTATTCATGACAAAGATTTTCGGTTACAGATGTCAGAGGAGAACAGATTTTCATTGAGACAAAATTGCTTTCTGTGAAGTGATGTTAATTCTCTGCAAAGGATATGGTTACATTACAGTTGAAGAATAAGTATGGTATTGGTAAAGTTCAATTAGTTCACTTTCGAAGTCGAAAACCAGCAAGTGGCAGTGAACATTTTATTGAGTTACCTGATCTCATGAATAATGGTTTCTGACATACAAACAAAAGACTAGAAGACAATCTTATCTGATCATGTTCAGCATTTTGTGTTTCATCATCAGTAATAGGTTTCATGGTTCTCTCCGAGCTGTTTTTGTTTCTTGGGGTGAGAACGCCCTCTGGTGTGCACTAATTGAAATTCTCTGGTTGAGTGTTTATACTGTTTTCGCTGCAGCTCTGCAACAATGTGGGCTCCATAGCACAGAAATACACAGCGTTGGTAGAGATGAGAATGTTGCTGATTTTTAGTTCGGTGATCTTGTCAAACTCATTAAACGTAGAAGAGAATCGATCAGTGATGCGGTTATCTCTTTGCACATCACTCCCAATAAGCTGAAGCATGTATTGTGGAGGCTGTTCAGGACGTTTACTGTACCAGTACACAAAAAAGATAGAGTTGCTCTTCGTCACATTGGTGGTTAGTGTGAAACTCTTTGCCTCTCCAAGCGTCTTTACAGAAAAAGGATGTACCACTGTATCATGCTCGTCGATTCTAACATATAAATAGTAAAAAACAACGACAATCAGCATCAGCCTTATATTGATCAACATAATTGTCATTACCACGTCGACCAACACTAACATTTCGTGTTGGAACAATCATTTTTTTCTGCGAAGGAGCTGCTTACTGGGAATGCATACAAGGCTGAAGAATTGTGTGTGGCATTTCACCATTTTAATTTCTGACTCTGTATCTCTGCAATGCAGGAAATTGTCTGTCAGAGCAGAAAGTCAGATCTGGAACTGGCTGCGTGGCTGATCCTACCAATAAAAAGGTTGGCAAAGTGGTAGCATTCTCTTCAAGAACACAATTGGTTCAGAGATAAGGAGAGGAAGAGAGGCATAGAACAGGAAATCGAAGCTATGGGTGGAGTTACTGTAGACTGAATTTGACGTTGTGTGTGCTGACTCTCAGCTGCTATCGGAGCTCATGGATTGGAAACAATGATGGCAGTGTCTGCAGTCTGTGACGTGACCTCTAAACGTGGAAGATATTACTTATCATGGTTCAATAGTCTATATGTTTCGTTGCAGCTGCAAGGTGCTTGATCTGGATGGAAGTTTAAATACGGAAAAAATTCTGTATATTAATGCCATTTCTACCGTCTTGTGTTTTGGTATGAATTCTGATTATTTAACAGAAAGAGGAATGCATCACTGAATCGGTAAGAAACATAAAAAATAAACAATCTTTATTCGCTTACATCCATTCCTGTTGAATTCTGATATATAAAAGCCTTTCCGATGTTCCCTAACGTATTTATTTTTATTTCAATTGAGGTTTCATATTCATAACGTGTTCTGACAAAGAGTGCTAACGCCTGTCCTTTCAGATTATTGCTATTAGTATCATTGTTCATTATCCTTTCATTATATCCTGAAAATATCCCCGTTTACTGTGTTATATATGGATTTTTGTTCTTTAACATGTATATTTTTAACATTGAGCGGTGTTTAATCAGGTTACTGAAATTATTGGGAATTTCGTCACCTGGCGGTCTGCTGTTCACACTACATGCTGGAATCTCACGTCGAAAAATTATGAATTTTCCCCCAAAATAGTGGTAAACGGATTTGGGTAGTGCCAGGCAGATTGCAGTGCTTGTATTCTCGAAGAGTGTCAGTAGGGAGTTCCCAAATAAACAGCAACCAATTCGGTCCACTCGAGTTCAATAGAATAATCAGAATACTATTCGCTATGACCAACTTTAAATGATGTTTACCTGGATTGTCCTCTGGGTATTTCCCCTCAGTCAAATACACCGAAATATCAGTGTATGACTCGCTGTTATGTTCAACCGTCAACAGGCTGCAGCTGTGACCCACAAACCTACAATAGTTATTGTACGAGTCTTTCACTGTCTTGCATCGTTGTGAGCCTCATTGCACAGAAGTAAACGGCGGTGTCAGACAGTAACGGCCCTGAGATTTTCAATTGGTACAATTTTTCCAACTTTTGGATTTCATCAGAAAACCGGGCCTGAGCAAAATCCGCTTTCTTTACTGCACCGCCACTCTTAAGCCTCTGGACTGCGAACTCAGGCTGTCTGTCTGGGGACTGGCGGTACCAGAACAAGAAATCAGCATCGTCAGTGTAGGTACAGTTTAAATAGGCATCTTCTCCCTCTGTCCGTGTGAGAGAAAGGTCACGCTGAGTAACAGAATCTCCATTGTTCAGGTCTGGAACACAGGTGAGAAATTAACAGTTAAGTAGTCGAATGAACAAACCACATTTGGAAATTCACGTTGTTTCCTAAAATACGGTATAGAAATTAGAGTAGAAAGAGCTGATTTGAGAGATTGTGCCCATGTCCATGTGCATAATGGACACAGGAATCCTGCCTCTTCTCTCCTCTCATTCCCGTAGGAAAGCTCTTCACACTTTTCTCTGCATCCCTTTCATCTGGTCTCTTCTTAAATACATCTTCTTGTGAACTCTAGATATTCATTGCCTCATATCTAGCTAAACTTCCTATCCAAGTCCGGAATCTAGATATTTTCATCAGTGTACGGACAACATTTAAGTTACCCATAGACTTTTTGGTAATAGAGGAAGGACACCAAGCCTTCACATTGTTTACTGTCATTTTGTAATCTCTCCTTTCCATCACTGTATCCATAAATCTGTTTATGCTGTGCTTTCTGTCCCTTCAATCCTCGTGTAAGAGAAAGGCCAGATGTGCACACCATAAACCAAGTGTGTTCCATTCCTGCTCCGATACTTGCCTTATGTGAGTACACTGTTTCACAATTTTATTCTTCAGACATTAATCCATCTTTTAAAGTTTAAATCCTTACCAAAACTGTAAATAATCCAGACGACAGAGACAAGGGCGAGGTACATTGCTATTGCTCCGGAATGCGAGAGACCGTTCTATGCCACAGAAATCTGCAAAACCTCGGAGAAGAAAAGCTGGTCTCATTGGCTGCGATAGATTTGATGTCACTTCCTATGAATCATGCAATATGATAAGCTGAATTTCGATGTTTATTTCAGACAAGAGAGACATGAATGGTACACTGTGATTTGTGGAAAAAAAGCATGTCTAAATATAGGTATATTGTTCTTGACTGACCCAAGAGAAGGTTGAATCTTTCACTAAAAGCAGAAACAAATGGATCTCTAACTTACTCGATAAAGAGCTTGATGTCTAATTGACCTGACAGATGGTTTTTTTTCTCGATCTGACCTGACAGACAACTTGACCTCTAACTCGGCTCATAGACATCTTGTCCGTTTAATGACATGAATTAATTACAAGGTCACACAATACCAGGTTATAGTCCAACAGGTTTATTAGGAAGCACTAGCTTTTGGAATGCGGCTTCTTCATCAGGTAGGTGTGTAGCAGCGCCAATTCCGGATGAAGGGTCAAATCTTCTGTTCTGCGGATGCCTGTCATGCTGTGCTTTTCCAGCACCACACTCTGGATTCAAATCTCCAGCATCTGCAGTCCTCACGTTCGCCCATATGGTCATGTGCCACAGATAACTGATGGCAGAACAGCACTCCGAAAGCAAGTGATTCCAGATAAACTGTTGGATTATTTGCTGGAGTTGTGTGAGTTTAAACTTTGTTCACCCCAGTCAAACACCGGTTGCTCCACATTGCGAAGTAAGTAGTTTAACTGCCAACGTTTAGTTGTTGAAATTAGATGGCGACGTTCCCACACAATGTCCCGAATCCTTCTCTGTTTGCAGAGTGGTGAGTCCTGATAATCGTCTGCGCAGGACATACACCAGAGAAATATTTTCACATGTCACTTTTTATAGCACCAATAGAGATAGGAGAAGGTACCGAAGAACAGGAGAAAGCGCACATGTAACAGAGAGGATGATTTATAACTTCACCACATTTCTCTAACAATTCTTCATTGTGGAACTGACTTAAGTTTGAAGCCTCACTCATTTATTTAGAGCTTCTGGGAGCAATCATGTCGACATATTATCCGGTTGCAATTAGTTTGTTAAGTGCTAGTAATCAATGTAGACCCCTCCACACTCTTGTCGCTGGTTATGTTGCCCAAGACGGTGTGCTTTTGTATGAGATTCCGTCTGATTCCATTCACGGTGTCTCTTGGTCCACTGTCTCGGTCAGGCAGTCGCAGATCACAGATGATGAAATTCCCCTCACTTTTTCCACTCTCTGTCCTCGCCGAAAATCGAAGCTCTACCCACACAGCTCTGATAACATCACCATAGGTGGTGATGTGGATCAAGAATGTTGGGGATTTACCTCGATGCTGACGATATAAATCTAAAGAATAATCAGCAGTAGCAGCAGCCAAATAACTTTAAATAAGGTTCAACACATTTCCTTCACACTTCATTGCTGAGACCAACTCTTTCAAAACTGAGTCTGCACTACCAACACCTGCAGAAATGTAGAAACACAGACCTTCAATATATTATCATAGCTATGTTACCGGATAACATATGGACTGCACATTTTTTAAATAGAATAAGTGTGTTTAAAACAATGTCAGCAATGCCTAAATATTGAAGAGTGTGCAGCTTTTAAAACGCTTTACCATTTATGAGCGCTGCTGTTGCAAAGAATCAATATAAAGATATTGTTCTATTTCTAGACAGTTACTGTGTGTTTGTATAAAGCAAACTGAACTTGAAATTGTTAACTCGAGAACCCTTCCTGTTGAATAACATCCTGAGTCTTAGACCATTCTTTGGTTGTTGATATACATGTAGTTAGCTGGAGACATCCAGCTGCTCACTGTTTGTTAAGACTCGAGCTACTGAGATGAGTGGGTCTGCAGTCAATGGAGCACAGATGAGATCTAGAATCAAAGCTAATGTTGTCCCTTGGATATTTTCACTCTGGGAGCTGGACAGTATGAAGTAAATTAGCTCGTACTACTTTGGTAAAATAGCTATGCAGTTACCTTTGAGATTCTGACAGCTAATATAATGCAGATTATAGATGAACAGTGCAGTTATAATGGTTTAAACTCAGCAGTACAATCAACAAGTTGAATGCCTCCTATTATAAAAATAAAATTGGTACTGATTTCATAGATTTGATGGGAAAGGCATTATAGATGCAGCAGATGTGAAATGATAAACTATGAGAGCGAATCTGTTCTATCGGAACAAAATAAAATGTTGTTGTTCACGACAACTTCATTGTTCATAATGTAGTTTATAACAAAACACAAGCATTTTCTTCAATTTCAACTGATTCCGCCTCCTGCGGAAGCATCTGTTGCAATTGGGATAATACAGACGCCCCAATAACACTGGCTACACAATAGAAGATATCTGTATTTAAGGCGAATTCATCCTTACAGAAAATGTTCACCTGAAATCAAAACTGCAGAAGTTGCCATTTATTTCCCTGCATTTTGCTGGTCCACGAAAGTAGTGATTAGGAATATTACTAGAGGGAAGAAAACACAGAATGAACGTTTTGAGTCAAGTGTTCTGCACTGACGAAGGGTCACTTGACGAAAAATGTTAACCATCTGTTTAAAACTGTTGCCGGACCTGCTGAGTTTCTCCATAAATTTCTGCTTTTGCTCAGATCTTCAGCACCGCAATTCTTTGATTGATATCATTGGAGAATTGGTTTAATTGTGATTAAGTTGAGTGTTTAATCAAATGTGTGATTTTGAAGTTGTGTGCCTTTACCCAGAGTAATTGATCGATCCAAGTAGTTTACACGTTCTCACTGGCACGAGGCCTTGAGACAGATGTCTCGTTTATCTCATCCAATAAGAAAAACCTCTGCAGTACCTATTGTATTACTGGTGAAGCACATTTAAGGCAGAGAACTTCACTTCCATTGAAGCTACAGTCAAATCCAGTTCCAAGTAGCAAGGGTGAATGTTTCGTTTTGCTATAGTTCTGTACGTGGTGTTGAACCACATTTGACATTAACAATTCTTTATATTTAAAGATGCTGCAATGCGGGAGAAAGTACATACGCCGTGTCTGTTCGGCCCTCGCAATCAGATTCTTGTTATCTTCCTATATTTAGGCAGAGTTATGAAGTAAGTGAACAGTGTCATTGAATTTACAAATGATGCCTTGATGTCAATGAATTTACTTTAAGTAGCCTGTTGTTGTGACTGAGCTCGGATAGACATTACTTTATTGCACTGGCTGTTTATGATTGACAAAGTTTCCTTCTACTAAGGCAATGATCAGCAAATTATGGACTGTGGTGTCAAGGATCCCTGTAGGATAGGATCGTCAGACTGCCATCTTGTGGAGAAAAGTGATAAATACTTGTTTCTTTGCGTATGGAGATTCAGGCAAGAAATGATTGAGACTAAGAGAGAAAAAGTAAAGGGAGTCAGAGGACAAAAAGCTGACAGAAACACAGGGAATTAAATAGTAGGAAACAAAGTGTTAGAAATTTAGGTAAAGATGATCATATTAGCCATCGTGACGTGGAGGGACTGAGGTGATGGTCCAGTGAGAAAAACACATCTAGTAGTTTGGAACCATGGGGACTCAGAACTAAAGAGAAACAACTAAGTAACTAAGTCAATTGGAGAGCGAGACATCGAAGGTATAAGCCGCACAATTGGAGAATATTGATTGATATTAAAAAAAACAGAATTTGAAGGAATGTATAAATATAATAAAATATCATGTAACATGGAAGATGAAAAGAGTAAATTCTGCGATCCACTTGTAATTAAATTGTGAAAGCGAAAGTGGGCCTGGATTTGCATCAGGAAACTGCAAATGTTCGCGTTTTATCTATAATCAGAGATATATTTGTTTCCACCACACATACATTTGAGAATTCCAGTGATTATTTCTATGTGCAATTTGCTCCAAAGCGGAGTGAGTTATTTATTTTTGTGAATTACAACTGCTCACATGACTTGACTTCCGTGTTGAAAAGTGGATCACTACTGCCAGGAAACTGGTGATCATATAACGTAGAATCAGACACTCGTGGATGGTGGTGCGAACAGAATTACTCAGAAAATTTGAGATTCCATGTAAACAGCCACTCTTGTTCATAGGGCGTTTCTAGTTTTGGCCAGTACTGCTGCTTTTGACTGATTTCCCAGAGAGACAAGAACTTACTGAGAGTAACCCCTTAAGCATTTTGACTTGGAATCATGTAGGTGTCGCTAATATATTGCTATGCACTACATTTTGGTACTAAATCTTTGCGGCAGAATGCACTAGATGTGGATTCAGAAAAATTCGGTTGCCTGCACTGGACAAGCGAAATGGGCATATGAAATCTGGATAATGACATCCACCTCTTTCATTTATTGTATCCGTTGCTCCTGATGTGGTCTCTTCGACATTGGGGAGACTGGATGACTTCTCACAGGGCATTTTCGGGAACATCTCCAGGACGCCCGCAACAATCAACCCCACTGCCCCATGGCCCAAAATTTCTTCTTCCCGTCCGAGCACATGCATGTCCTGGGCCTCATCAACCGCCTCTCCCTCAGCACACAACGCCTGAAGGAAGAACGCCTCATCTTCCGCCTCAGAACACTTCAACCACACGGCATTAATGTGGACTTCACCAGTTTCTTCATTTCTCCTCCCGTCCCCTTACCTCAGTTCCAACCTTCCAACTCAGCACGATCCTCATGACATGTCCTACCTGCCAATCTTCCTTCCCACCTTTCCGCTCCAGCCTCCTCTCTGACCTATCACCTTCATCGTCCAATCCATTGATTGTACTCTTTGCGATCTTCCCCATCCTCCTCTCTGACCTATCACCTTCATCCCAACCCCCATCCACCTATTGCACTCTTCTTCCGAGATCAACCCACTCCCATTCTTCTCTGCACCCTGAAGGCCCCCTGCATTCAATCCTGATGAAGGGCATTTGCCCGAAACATCGATCTTCCTTCTCCTCGGATGCTGCCTCTCCTGCTGTGCTTTTCCAGCACCACTTTAATCTAGACTTTGGTTTCCAGCGTCTGCAGTCCTCATTTTTGCCTACGTCTGGATAATGGACGATCACTACACAGTGCCAGTTCCAGTTTCATTGGACATAAATGTCAAAGAAATGTCAACAGCGAAGTATTCCATTAAAAAATGAGGTCTGCTCGAAACGTCGAATTCTCTATTCCTGAGATGCTGCCTGGCCTGCTGTGCTTTGACCAGCAACACATTTGCAGCGAAGTATTCCATGTCAAGCTTTGGAGGGAGCTACATTAAATTAATAGTTATATATACTCCTTATTAGTTTTACACTAATTACTCTCTATTTTACTATAGAATATTCCAATAATTTCGAGCTTTTTGTTACATATTTATATTTTTCTATGCTTTCACTTTGCTGAGTGGAGTATTTGATTTTTCTTCGTGCTCCCTTTTGTTCTGTTGGAACATTGTACATTTTTGTGTGATAGATAGACTTTATTTCTAAAGAAAATTAATATTTTTAATACACGTCATAATTTTCCAAACTTGAAGTTGGGAAATGTAGGGAATTCGTTTCACATCTGAAAGATGACATTATTTGGAATGAAAACACCACCTTTCTACTCCTCACACGTCCTCGTGCAGATTTTCTATTTTTCCATCTCTTACAGATAACATATTCCTCATTTTGATCTTTTCTCAGACAAGATCTGCTCTGCCTGATTGTACCATTTATTTCCTGTTCTCCACCGATCTCCTGGTTATGCTCACACCTTTTTAATATCAAAGTGTATTGGGGGATTTTAATTCGTGTTCTGTTTCAGGTATATCACATCGATGTGCAGTCTCTATTCTGTCTTAACTTGTGTATCTTCAAAGGGTTCTTCCTGGTTAACAAACCGTCGATTTTGATCAGTTTTTGACCATTTACTGTCAGAGCTGAAAATAAAATAGTGCACTGAGAAGACAGCAACACGGGTTATTTAGAACAACAAATATTCCAGCGTCGGAGAGGCTCATCAGCCCTCGATGTTGCGCCGAGTGGTGGAACCAACCTGAAGACTATTTATCTGACACTTCCATTTTCATCCACATGTTTATCCAATGACCATTTAACTACCCTGAGTGTTGGCGAATCTACTACTGTTGTAGTTAGTGTGTTCCACCTCTCCACTACTCTCTCGGTAAAACAAATACCTCTGGCATTTGTCCAACATCTATCACCCTGTCGTGCGAACCACCAGCATCCGAGTTAAAAGGCTATCACTGGCCACTCTATACAACCCTCCGATTATTTTAAAAATCTCAATTAAGTCACATTTCAACCTTATTCTCTGTAACGAAAACACACTCAAGTCTCTTACCCTTTCCTCAAACGACCTTCCCTCCATGCCAGTCAACATCCTAGTGCATCACGTCTGAACCATTTATGAAGCTTCCACATCTTCCTTATAATGCAGTGAACAGGACTGTATGTAACCAAGTGCAACCGCTCCAGATTTTCACAATTGCAGAATGCCCTCGTGGCTCCAAATCTCATTTCCTCTAAATAAAAGCTAACACACCCTATGCCTTCTTAACAAACCTGTCAACTTGGGTGGCACCATTCAGTTATCTTGTGTTATGGACTAGGCCAGACCATCAAAAACATTCCTAGCAGGCAGTCCAAGACCTATCTTTGCAGTAAGTGTGCAGTGAAAATTACACGGTGTAAGGTAGCTAGGGTGACTACTAGATTTTTAAACAAAAACGTCACAAATTTTCACAATGAATTACAAAAACCGAAAAAAATCCCCTTTAGGTCTCAACTTATCCAGCTTGCATTAACTATGCTGTCCCAATAAGCAAACTCCCTTTACAACACTGTACAAATGAAACACATGTTTTCAGGTTAAAGTTGAAGGGCAGAAACAAGACAGCGTTTCCACACATTGCCGTATTAAACGTCCCTGTTCAAGGCTGAATTAAAAATGAGTTGGAGATGCCAGTGTTGGACTGGACAGTCCAAAGTTAAAAATCACACAACACCAGTTTAAAGTATGCTCCATAGCCCCGTAATGAAGGAGCAGCACTCCGAAAGCAAGTGCTTCCATTTGAACCTGTTGGACTTTAATCTGGTGTTACGTGATTTTGAAGTAAAATCTGCACAGCTCAGCTGGCTAGAGAGCTGACTACTCCCCTCTCTTTACTTGGGTCACTTCTAAAGCATGAGCACTTTGGTCTGAAGATCCATCTCTTTACATATAAACAATGGGACTCCTAGGGTCCTTTTCATCTTTGTACTAAACCAGACTGATCGGAGTCCAGCCTGGTTTTTTGCTCATCTGAAAAAAAAACAAGGGTAGCACCTCCCAGAGCAAAGGAACAGCTTTTAGAAATGAAGGGACTAGCTTTGTGACACATCCTCCCTAAAAACAAATCAATACTAAAAGATGGCTTCATTTTGCATCCTACAAAATCCCGGTTAGTAGTTTATACACACTGATACTCTACACTAACAATATACATGCAAACACGCACAACGAAATGAAACTTCAGGCCGGGTCACACCCACCGCCAAATGCCTCTGCATCTTATTCGAGTCTCAATAACACGTCAGTAATCACGTTTTCCAGACCTGCCAAATGCACAATTGTCAAATTGAATGAGTGCAACAACAAGCCTCATCTGAACAGTCTGGCCTTTGAGACAACAAAATCACCCACTAGTGTCAATGGGTTTTGATCCGTGTACATGATTGTCTCAGATGCATTGGTGAAAGTGAGTATTGCAGATGCTGGAGTTCAGAGCTAAAAAATGTGGTGCTGGAAAAGTGCAGCAGGTCAGGCAGCATCCAAAGAGCAGGAGAATCGACGTTTCAGGCATGAGCCTTTCTTCAGGAAATCCTGAAGGAGGGCTCATGCCCGAAACGTCGATTCTCCTGCTCTTTGGATGCTGCCTGACCTGCTGCGCTTTTCCAGCAACACATTTTTCAGCTTAGATGCATTGGTGGTGGTATAAATACTGAAATGTTGTAAGGCCAACACCAAGCTTAAAATTCTCTGTCCACCGTTGAATATTTCCGTTGATGAACGTTCAAAATCTTGGAAAAATACCCGACGGATCTTTCTATTCCCTCATCATCCTCCTGCAGGAACACCGCACTGGCATGCACATCACTGACATCGGTAGCCATCAAGAAAGGTTTCCTTTCATCCACTGTGGCTAATACTGGGGCTGTGGCTAACACAGTTTTAAGGCTGTCAAATGCCTTTTGACAGTCCTCTGTTCACTGAAACTTCTTGCCTTTTTAAAAACAATTTCGTGAGTCGAGCCGCCGCATTGCTACAGCTCAGTACAAACTTCCGGTAAAATGCACTCAACCCTAAGAACCACAGTGCTGCCTTTTTCGTCGATGGTGAAGCAAATTCCCAATTACTTTCGTTTTCACATCCCGTGGGGCCGTTAGTCTATGTTAAATAAAATGGCCCAGGAAGGTGACTTGGACTTTAGCAAATTCACTTTTAGCTAGGTTTACCACCAAGTCTGCCTTCCGAAGTCAATCTTAAGAAGTCTAATAAATGCTGTAAATGTTCCTTCCACGAATGACTAAAAATCACCAAGTCTTCAATATACGCCATACAGTTGGGTAATCACGCAATGACCTTATTAGTCAATCTCTGAATTGTGACTGGAGTGTTTTCATACCAAATGGCATGATGTTGAACTGATATAGCTCATTTGGCGTTACAAAAGCAGAAATTGCCTTTCCTTTCTCTGACAGAGGTACTTGCCAATAGGCTCTGAGCAAGTACAACTTAGAAATGAAAATTGCTTGTCCCACTTTTCCAACACAATCCTGCAATTGTAGAATTGGATATGCATCAGACTTTGCGATTGTCCATACTACCGGTGGATAACAGCTGGCTATGGCACCATGACTATGGGTGAGCTCCGATTATGCTATCTTGGAGCATGCACTCTATCTCCCTCTGAACCTGTGCCAACATTAGAGGGTCATGCCTGTAATGACGTTGCTTAACCGGAATAACATCTCCTATATCAACATCACGCACAATTAGGTTAGTACTTCCCAGTTTATTTCCGCATATTTCCCCATGTAATAGTGATACCTGTTTCAGGACATTTCGATTTTCTTGTGGAAGGTAGTTCAATAAGCCTCTGAACCAGTTTCTTCCTTCTGTGCTGTAATTGTTAACATTTTATCCTCTTGCTTTCCTCTCCTATCAAAGTACCCTTTGAGGAAATTCGCATGACACAGTCTGTGAGATTTCTTCCTGTCTGGAGTCCTTATCAAGTAGTTCACCTCGCTCAATTTACTCTCGTTTTGATAAGGTCCACTGAACCTTGGTTTTAAAGGTTCACTTGTCACTACAAGTAACACTAATATTTTATCCCCTGTGCAACATTGTGAATTTGTGACTTCTTATCTGCTTCTTGTTTCATTGTATTCTATGATACTTTTAAGTGTTGTCCAGGCAACTCTCCACCTTTATTTAATCGTTCTATAAAATTTTACACAGAGTCAAAATCGGTGGTCTCTGAATTCTGACTTATTAATTTCTCCTTAATCAATTTTTACCTTCCTCTGACATCATGCTAGAAAAATAATTGAAATGGACTGAATTTTGTCGATTCATTCGGTGCATCTCTGATCGCAAAAAAGTGCAAAAGGAATTCTCTTAACCCAATCACCTGGATATTCCTGACCATAAGCCCTCAACATGGTCTTTAGTGTTTGATGCCATCTCTCTGGCGCTCTCTACAATTCCAGATGCTACGCAGTAGATTTGAATTGCGGTATTCCCAAGTTATTCTTTAGCTACTTTAATATAATGGATGTGAAGTTTGATCCTTGATCTGACTGGAATTGCCTCTGGAAATCTCGTCGACACATCCATTATTGTTAATAAATACTAATTCCCACTTTTTGTTTTAAGTAGGGGACCTACACAATCAATTGACACTCTTGTGAAAGGCTCCTCAAATGCTGGAATAGGTATTTAAGGTGCAGGTTTTTATGACTGCCTGTGGTTTTCCGATTAGTTGACATGTATGACAAGTCTGTCAAAATTCACTGACGTCTTTGCGTCGTCCAGACCAGCAAAAATGTCTTTGTATTTTACCCTAGGTTTTCTTCACCCCTAAATGTCCTCCAAGTGGTAGTTCATGCGCCACTCGCAGCACCCCCTTTCCATACCCGAGTAGCAAACAAGATTGTTGAACCTCTGCCCATTTTTCATCTGCTTGACTGTGTATATGGTCTCCATTTCATCAAGACATCATTTGCTAAGTAATAACACACAGGAATGCATTCACTTCCTTATTCTGCAATTTTTTTTATGTAACTGTTTTAACTCCTCATCTTTATGCTGTAATTCAATTAGATTAGCAGAGCTAAGCATACTTACATGTTTACTTATATGCTCCATCTCTGTCACTTATCTGATCAAATGAAGTTTTGGATAACAGTGTGAAAGCTTCCTTATCTGTGCCTTTTAATCTGTCCTGCTTCAACTTGTGCCTCTGTGATCTTGTGATAACGCAATTAGGGAAAATTCCTGGATAAACATCCCTTAGGTCTTCAATTGCTTGCATCTCCATTGGCCTTTTGACTAAAGTAGGCAGCACGCTTACTGGTGAATCAGCTATATCATTTGCAAGGACAAATTATATTCTTCGAGCTGCGAGTTTGTCTTGTACTCCTAACACAAATAGTCCACTCTTTCTTGAACTCTCTAGCCTCACTTTACATAACTGAGCACTTTTTGTCTCACCATTAATTCCTGTTACCAGCACTTTCTCTAGCAACAGTACCCCAGGAGTGCATATCACTTCATCCTTTAGCATGACAGGCTGAGGATGTTTTATCCCTTAATATTGTCACCTCCTTACCGATTTGAATAAACTTTAAACTTGCATGTATATTTTTAAGCTGATCTGGCTCTTCTGCCTTAATCAAGCTGAAATCATCTTGTATCCTCTGAGTTAGTTGTCTAACTTCCCTTGTGCTTTTTGTTAGTAGTCCAACACAATTTCCAGGTTTGTCTGGTTTTCCTACATCTGGCTTTCTCCTATCCCACCAACACTGATTTCGTGTGGCCCAATTTATTACAATGAAAACACTGGAGCTTTATGAACTATTTGTCCCCCTCAAGGGTTTTTTATTTCCCCTGTGGTAAACTATCCTTATGTACTTCACTGACATCTACCTTTCCCTTTTCACGTGAGGATTCCTGTTTGCCCCAATTTCAAACCCTCACGGGCTGAAACTGATTCTGGAAGCCAAACCGAGTTTAATGGACCAGCTCATAATCATCAGCTACTTCAGCTAATTTACCTCTCTCCTCTTCCACATGATTTCACATTACTTCAGGCAGTGAATATTTGAATTCCTCCAAAATAATTACCTCTCTAAAGGGTAATTATAAGTTTGTTCAATTTTAAAATCTCTTATCCAACTATGGAAATTACTCAGCTTGATCCTTTAAAACTCAAAATAGGGTTGACATGGGTTCCTCCTTCGATTCCTGAAACGTTGTCTATATGCTTCTGGTACAAGCTCATATGCACTTACAATGGCTTCTTCACCTCCTCATACTCCCCAGAAATCTCCTTTGATAGGGATGCAACTACCTCACGAGCACTACCCACAAGTTTTGTTTGGATCAACAAAACCCACATTGTCTCTGGCTACTGCATTTGTTTAGCCACCTTTTCAAATGAGATGAATAAGTCTTCCACATTCTTCAAACCAAATTTAGGCAATTCTTGAACATACTTAAACAGCTTCTCACTTGGCTTCTGACTACCAGGGGCTTGCTCAACGTCACTCTCTTCCTCACAAAGCCGACCCTCAGCCTTTATCTCCAGCCTTTTAAGCTGATTTTTTTAAGTGTCAGATTTTGAAGTTTAAACACTCTTCTTACGTTCTTTGTTCTCACTTTTCTCCACTCTTCTGCTTTTAATCGTAACTCAAGCTGCTTCATTTCTGCTGCCCTTTCCTTATCTCTCGCCTCCCACTTAAGCTGCTTCATTTGCAATAAAATTCTTGTCATCTGTATAGTTTCTGATGGTTTCTCCAGCAAGTTTAAATGCTGACCTGCTGCATTATCTCTCCTTTGCTCACAGAAGCATAGAGGTCTTATATAAAAATTGGCAAATAGCAGTGACCACAAAACAGATCCTGAATGTACACCACTAATAACTGAAATGAAGGATGAACTTTTCCCATCAACCACCACCCTTTGCCTTCTTTCAGCTAGCCAATTTCTGACCTAACCGCTAAATAACCCACAAACCCATGCTCCCATAGCCTCCATGAGGCACCTTGTCGAACGCCTTAGTGAAATACATACACACGATATCACCTGCTTTACCCTAATCCACTTGATTGTTCACCATCTCAAAGAACTCAATACGATTTGAGAGGTGCGATGTACCCTTCAGAAAACCGTGTTGACTATCCCTAATCAATTTATTCCTCTCTTGATGATTATAAATTCCATCTGTCAACAACGTTATTAAACACGTTATCTACAACCGGCATAAGACTTACTGGTCTATAATTACCAGGGTTGACTTCTCTTCTTGAAAAAAGGGGCAACATTTGCTATCCTCCAGTCTTCTGGCAGTATACGTGTAAACAATGACGACATAAAGATCAAAACCAATGGCTCTGTGATCTCCTCCCTGGCTTCCCAGACAATCTTGGGATAAATCCCATGCGGCCCAGGGAACTTGTCTATTTTCACAATTACCAGAATTTATAATACCCCCAGTTGACACAGTCGTAGCCACATTGAAACGCATCAAAAAATGTAACCAATTTATGCACAATAAAGAGCACTGGTTCGACGAATGCTATGTTCGTAACATTCATATGTCATCTCTATTGGTTCCATATCATTTCATGGTTGGTCTCCCATTAACATTGATTTTAGTTGGCACTGTTTTTGTGTCAGATAAATTCCATTGGTTTTCAAATCATTTAGGGGACAACGGCACATCAAAAATGACCATAATCAAAGTGAACCAGAAATTTAAAAAAAGCATACTTCTATCCTGTTCTATTTGATGAAAAGATGCTTCTGCCACATTCAAACTGTCGCTTATTTTGGAAGTTGCGATTTCAATGTATCATCATTTATTCATTTAGCATTTTTGTATTCCTGTATTAGTTGATTTAAATATGCTGGCACGCAGAATTAATTCAGAGTCAAATTATGAACTGGGATAAAGTATGTAATGAGACGATTTCTTCCATTATTCAAAGGCTAACGTAAGACATTCCAGCATGTGCAATAGAGTTCGCCTGTTTATTTAATTCACCTAGCACATGTTCAGGTTTTCAATATAGCTGCTTCTGCATTCATAGCGAGCACAAAAACTTAGCAATCTCCGTTCGTCGGGGTCCATTCTGACACAATTCCATTTTGTCAACCACCTTAGTAAGGTTCCAGTGTTCTGACCGGTGGTGGTTCAGGTCTGGTTTGTTTTCATAAGTCTTTAGGACTTTGGAAGCCTCTATCAGCTGTTATTAATAGTCGGTGAAACATGCAAGAAAAACTTGTCTTTAATTAGTTTTATGGACACGACGATTGGACTTCAAGGAACGATTGTCTGCCGTGCCATATTGTTTTTTCTGGAGACCAGCCTGAACCTAGAAGAATTCCTCCATCATTCCTGTATGCGCTTGCATTGCTCACTGGTGCTTTGGCCAAGAAACCCTCAAAATACAGCCTCAATATCTGAGATCTTGGTGATTTCTACACAAGAGCATCTTATTAACTTAAAGTTGAGAATTGTTCGACCCTTCTGCAACCACAATTGGTTGTGACCGAAGCAGCCATTGCCTCTTGGAGGCTGTTCAAGTGCTCCTGCGCGGGATGGTGTGTTATGCCCTTCTTCATATTCGTCAGTCACCACCTGTCATTTCTTCCACGTTTACAGCAGGGGACTAATCGATAATAACGTGACACTAAAATAAAGTAAGCGGTGTCTTGTTGCTTCAAGAGGTGATCCTTCTGCCAGTTTGGACAGTACTGTTGTCCTTCCTGTGAGTGAATCCCTGATAATTTAATCCTCTACTTTTCTTTAATGCATTCACAAGATGTGGGTGTCTCTGTCAGGGAAATTGGCCAGCCCTGTCCAGAAGATAAGATTGAAGCATTCACTGCAAACTTCAGCCAAAAGGGGCAAAAGGATGATCTTTCTCCACTCTCCGGTGGCCTTGAGTATGACAGATGCCTGTTTCAAACATTTTGATTGACTCTATTTGTTGGCAACACTGTATATTGAAAAGTCTATGCGCCCGAAAAAAGTCTGTTAATATTCCTGAAGACATGTATTGCAGATCTTGCGGTTGCTGTAGCCAAATATTTCCAAGACAATTGCATAACGGTCATGTAACTGAAAACATGAAAAATGTTCCTGCTATGTCCTGTACACCACCAGGACGAATTCAACCTAGTAAATTACTGCTGCACCAATCCACACAAGGCTATCAGTAAAGTGATCAAAGGTGTAAACTACAGTACTATCAAACAGTACTTGTTCAGCAATAACTTGCTTACAGACTCCTGGTTTCAATTTCGCCAGGGCAACAGCGTTTCTGTTCAAGTTGTAATCTTGGTTCAAACATAGATGAAAGGGCTGACTTGCAAAGTCAAGATGAGCGTTCAGAGTGACAGGTCTTGACTGCATGGTCACATTTGGCGTGGTGTGGCATCAAGGAAACCAAGCAAAACTGTAACCAGTATAATGACAGTTTAAACTGTCCGCTGATGGGTACCAGATGGAAGCATAGGAATACTGCTATCGTTGTTGGAGACTGTTTTGTCAGTCGGTGCAGACTCGATTGCCGGAACAGCCTCTATTTGCAGGGTAGGTATTCTATGAGTAACTCACCACCTGACTCTCCAAAGGCAGTTCACCATCAATAATGTGCAAGTTAAGAATATGATGGAATACTCCCCACTTGTCGTGATGATTGCAACAACATTCAAGAAGCTTCACACCATGCAGGACCAAACAAATCGGTGGCTTATCAACACATCGAGGAGATTTATCCCCTGCACCAATAAGCTCAGCAGCAGCAGTCTGTTTTATCTGCAAAGTGAACTGCGGAAACTGAACAAAGATCCTTTGACAGCACTTCGAAACCAATGACCACCTTCATCGAAAAAGGAAAAGGAGCACATACAATGGAATACTACAACATTTCAGTTATTCTCCAAACCGCTCACCATCCTGACTTGGAAATACATTTGCGTTACTTCACTGCAGGTATGTCAAAATCATGGAGCTCCCTCCCTTCATGAATAATTTGTCAAGCTATATAATTGTATCAGTTCAAGAATGTAACTTGTTGCCACCTTCAGGAGGGGGTAATTAAGATAAGGAATAATTATTGGAGGGCAGTGACATCACATTCCATCACACAATTTCATAAAATGTGTTGGACGGTACCTCTGTAAGCCTTTTTAAATGAACACCGAAACACTTCTGAAATGTAATGAGCATTTCAGCCTATGCTGCCTACAGAGGCTGTAATTTCCTGATTGCCACCTACACCCAGTGAAAGAAAAAAAAGAGCTGCGACGCACTCTATTTTTTTTTACTTCTTATCTGATAGTTATGGGCACTGTGAATGAAGAGGACTTTGACAGTTCATTCCCATCACAACTCAGCCACGGGAATTATAACTAGCAGGAGGGAAAAACGCTTCAGGAACACAAAATCGATTTCGATTCGATCACCTTAATCCGTCAGCCATGACCACAACACTTGACTGAGATGTGTCGTACTGACAGGTTGGTTGGATGTCTGTGGGATCATGGAGTCGATGATAAAATCTGAATGTTCTGAACTAGTTCTGCAGTCAAAATATCCCGCTTTGAAAAGTGTTTGTTCGATTCTGTCCCCTAAGAGTGATAACATTTGTCCTAGGTGATATTAAATAAACTTTTCATTCAACATAACATAAAGAGATTTAAAATTGCAAATGTCTGAGGAATTTGGAGAGGAAGCGTTTGGGCCAAATGTCCAGGGGAATAATGGAAAATTCACTCCTGAAACATCGATTCCAGATACCATAGTGGCACCTGAAACAAAATATCTGTGATCCTCAGAAAAAAGGACGGAGAATGTTGGGTCACGTTTGAAGTTCTCACTGGAAGCTCCAACGCTCTGACGCTTCCCACTGAATCATCAATAATATTATTGCAAAATTCCATTCATGACCTACACCACCTCCCAAACAATACCATACATTTTACTTCACATTTAGAACACAGAGAGTAGACAATTACAGAGTAGTACATACCCTTCAGCCCTCAATGCTGCACCGAACTATGAAACCAACCTGAAGCCCATCAAACCTACACTATTCCATTCTCATCAATATGTATATCGAATGACCATTTAAATACTGTTAAAGTTGTTGCAGGCAAGGCGTTCCACGCCTTGATTATTGTCTGAGTAAAAACCTTACCTCTGACATCTGTCAATTTCAAGCTATGTCCCCTCATGCTCTCCATCAGCATCTGAGGAAAATGGCTCTTGCTGTCCATCGTATCGAATCCTCTCATGACCTATTAATCTCCTCAGAACCTTCTTCTATAACGAAAAAAGCTTCAAGTCCCTCAGACTTCTCTCATATGACCGCCCCTCCATACCAGGCAACATCTGGGTAAATCTGCTCTGCACATTTCCAATGCTTCTATGTCTTTCCTACCATGTGCTGAACAGAACTGTATGCAATATTTCAAATGCGGCTGCCCCAGATTTTTGTAGCGTTGCAACATGACCACATGGCTCCGAAACTCAATTCCTCTACAAATAAAAGCTAACATACTGTATGCCTTCTTAATAACCCTATTACCCTGTGTGGCAACGTTCAGGTGTCTATGCATATGGATATTGTGCTCTCTCAACTCATCTACACTGCCAAGAATCGTACTATTAGCGCAGGACAGCACTCTGTATTCCTGTTGTTCCTTCCAAAGTAAAAGAAGTTCATACTTTTTCGCATTAAACTCCATTAGGCAGCATAGCCCAGCTCTGTAGCTTATCGATGTCCATCTGATCCATGCAACACCCGTCCACACTGTTCACATCTCCATCTTAGTTGTCATCTGCAAATTTACTTATCTATCCTTCAACACACTCATCCAGGTCATTGACAAAATTGACAAATAGCAGTGGACCCAAATCAGATCCGTTCCGTAAACCACTAGTATTTGAACTTCACAACAAACGTTTCCCATCAACCACCACCCTTTGTGTTCTTAGAACTAGTCAATTTCTGATCCAAACCGTTCAATCACCCGCAATCACATGCCTCCGTATTTTCTGCAATAGCCAACGTGGTGAACTTTATCAAACGCTTTACTGAAATGCATATACATCACAGCAAACGCTTTGCTCTCATCCGTCTTTTTGGTCACTTTGTCAAAGAACTCAGTATTTTCTGTGAGGCACCACTTACCCTTCACAAAACCATGTTGCCTCTCTCTTATCAAATTATTGCTTTCCATAGGATTATGAATCTATCTCTTGGAATCCTTTACAATACTTCACCCACAACCGAACTAAGGCTAACTGGTCCATAATTACCAGGGTTGTCTCTTCTTCCTTTCTTGAAACATTTGCTATCCTCCAGTCTTCTGGCAGTATTCCTACTTCTCCATTTTCATCCTTTCCAGCATTGCTAACACCACCTCCTGATGAAGATTAATCCCGTCTCTTCCGATAGCCTGTATCTGAGTAGTCTCCTTGTCAACATTGTCTTTTTCCTGTGTGAAAAATGACGGAAAATATTCATTTTGTGTCGCTCCTATCACTTCGGACTCGAAATACAACTTCACACTTCTGTCCTTGACAGACTATAATCTTACTCTTGGCATTCTTTTATTCCTATAGAATACCCATAGAATGCTTTCCAGTTCCCTTGATCCTACCTTCCAAAGACTCCTCATGTCTCTTCCTGGATCTTCTTAGTTTTCTCTTTTGGTCCTTCCTGGTTAACTTGTAATTCTCAATCACCCTTACTGAGCCTTCACTTCTCAGCTTTGCATAAACTTCCTCTTTCGCTTGACAAGAAATTCAAAGTGGGATTCCCTCGCTCGACCACTTCCTCTCTGCCTGATAGGGTATATACTGATACAGTAACGGTTCCATGAACAATCTCAACGTTTAAATTGTGCCTATCCTCTGCATTTCCTTCCCCATCCTATTCGCCGTAAATCTTGCCTAATCGCATCATAACTGCTTTTTGTCCAGCTACAACTCTTGCACCGCAGTATGTACTTATCCCCGTCCATCGCTAAGGTAAACATTACCGAATTGTGGACACTATCACTAAATTGCTCACCTATTTCCACATCTAACACCTGGCCTGGTTCTTTGCCCACTACCAAATGCATAGTGGCCTCGCCTCTTGTTGACCTACTTACATATGCGTCAGTAGATCCTTCTGCACAGATTGGGCAAAAACTGACCAATCTAAAGGCCTTGAACTAAAGTGTTTCCAGTAAATAGTTAGAAAGTTAACGTCCCCCAGAACACCTACCCAGTTACTTTGATCCGATCCAGAATAATCTTTGCAATCCCTTCCTCGACATCTCGGAGCTTTTCCAAGGCCTATAGAAAACTCCCAACTGTATGACCTCTCCTTTTTTTCCTGGATATAACATTGTCCTGCTGTCTACCCTCATTCAGAAATCAGATTCGCTCACAGACCCACACAAATTGAATTACAAACAACGGGGAACAATCATTGATTGGCAAGAATCCAATTAGCTCATTGTCAGGTACTGAAAAGTTAGCTTTTCCATAATATGAAAGAATTTTAATTGTGAATTCTTTTAGGAAATTGATGCGCCTTTTATTTATTACTCTCGCACAGAGATTGTGCCGATGATTCCCGGAGATTCAGTGTCCTGAAAGTAGTCTCGCTGCATTTTATTTGAAGTCTTGCCTCGGGTTGACAGATCTTGTGTTTCAAGGATGGGCAGTAAGCTGCTGTTTGATGCTGCAGTCACCACTTGTGCTGGCAGCAGGGGATTGGAGAGTGTGCGCCTGAAATATTACTGTTTTTCTGCTTTTCCTCGTCTCGACTTTGGAGTCGAGGAAGAACAAATCTTTGAGGGGTATGTTTGCTTCGCATCAGTTCATGAATTTCTAAAGGCTCAGATGTGAGACATATAATGATCTAGCTAATCAATAGATTTGCAATGAATATTCATTTGAAAATCGAAACAACATTTTAATTACTCCCCACATAATAGTTCTCGTCTGGGAGAGTTTTCCTGATACGAATACTGAGCCGAAATAAACACAGGTGAACTAATACAACATCCCTGTGATGGTCTCTTGCCACAAACGTTCGCTAAATAGTCAAGGACCTTGACCACGGAAACTGAACGATCTCATTTTTATATGATTGCTGAAAGCAGTCTGCCGGTTAGTTCAAGCTTCAGACTTTTGCCGCCGCATCGTAAGTGTCTTGTATCAGATTTACTTTCTCCCCAAAATAAAAACGCGAATATTTATTGTGGAGACAAAGGAGAAGTCTGATCCCGCCTAATGCAGGCACACCACCGCCAGCAGGAACCAGCTCTCCTACAACCAGCTCTCCTTCACTCTCGCGTCTGCTTCTAAATCCACTTGACATAGAACATAGAACATAGAAGGATACAGCGCAGTACAGGCCCTTCGGGCCTCGATGTTGCGCCGACCGAGTCCTACCTAACCTATACTAGCCCAATAACTTCCAAATGCCTATCCAATGCCCGCTTAAATGAACATAAAGAAGGAGAGTTCACCACTGATACGGGCAGGGCATTCCATGAACTCACAACCCGCTGTGTGAAGAATCTACCCCTAACATCTGTCCTATACCTACCACCCCTTAATTTAAAGCTATGTCCCCTAGTAACACCTGACTCCATTAGCGGTAAAAGGTTCTTAGTATCTACCCTATCTAAACCCCTAATCATCTTGTACACTTCTATCAGATCTCCCCTAAACCTTCTCTTCTCCAATGAGAACAGCCCCAAGTGCCTCAGCCTTTCCTCATAAGATTTTCCTACCATTCCAGGCAACATCCTGGTAAACCTCCTCTGCACTCGTTCTAAAGCTTCCACATCCTTCCTATAGTATGGCGACCAAAACTGCACACAATACTCCAGATGAGGCCTCACCAGAGTCTTATACAACTGCAACATGACCTCAGGACTCCGGAACTCAATTCCTCTGCCAATAAAGCCCAGTACACCATATGCCTTCCTCACAGCACTATTGACATGTCAATATCAGCCTAAAGAGTTATATTAGTCTACATATTTTAACAATGTTTTCAACATTTTGGACAATTCCCTCAATTGCATTGAGGGTAAGCTGATCAAAATGTGCTCATGACACTACGGAAAATGAACGTGAATTCAAATGGTTTAATATTTCCCACACCATCCTGTCAATTGGGACAATGAATGCAATAATTCAAAAACGTTCTTCGCTGTCCGCCCCTTTCTCAAAACACGAACACGTTATACAGCATTCCTGTCCCAAATTGCATCATCTTACAAAGTGAAATAGCATATAGTTATTTACTGTAATGCCCAGGAGTCATCAGGGATACGATTGAACTGTCAGTTCTGTAAAATGTGGTTACAGCAAATGAGCAGCAGAACCATTACTTTGCCAATTTTGTAAACAGCAAGGAAAATACCAAAAGTCAACGTGTTTATTGCATTAAAAGTAAACGTAACGGAATTGTGGTCACTATCACCAAAGTGCTCACCTACTTCCAAATCTAACGCCTGGTCTGTTTCTTTACTCAGTACCAAATGCATAGTGGCCTTTAGGAGCATTTTACGACTTCATTATCCCCTTAGAGACTCTCACTCGCAATAAATAAGGAAACACAACGTTCTTTCGCAGAGTAGGGCTGTGCAACTCCTGCAATTCCTTTAGTTTATGAAGGGCAATACACCGACCAGCGAATGGCCCCGTATCTGTCTTATGCTTTACTATTCTCGCTGCAATTGATGCCCTGGTTATTTGTGGATCGGAATGTTTTTATAAATCTTCAAAGTAAAAGCTTTCGTGTGTAATACGAGTGTACAGTATCTAATCACAGATTACCGACTTCATGATGAGGGAACCCCAGTTGTGAACGTGGTTTTAGGCATTTGAAAGAAGTGGATGGGAATGCAAGATTCTCCATTGTAGGCATGTGTCTTCTTCTGATAAATTTTCCTCGCTTACATTTATATGTTTACAAATTGGGTGGTTATAGCTATTGCTGGTTATTGCAGCAGTGACTCTCAGTTTTCAGTTTCGAATGTAGTTTCGCTGGTTATTTCAGAGGTGCACTCGTTTTCATGCAAACTGTTACACAAGGAGAAATGTTATCAATAGTTTGAAACATGTCTGAGTTTTAAAGATGTTGCTAAAGATGGAAAAAGAGACGGTACTACCAAGGGAGAGAATTACAGAGGTTGGGGCCTGGACACTAGTGAAGTGATAAATAAGATGGAATGCACATGACCAGAATGCAGGTATTTTGAGATCTCAGATAGCTTTGCATGCTCAGCGTTTGCGGGGTTGCATGCTATGGGAGTTCTTGAGATTTGGAGATAGGATTATTGCATGCAGGTATTATCCGAATTCAAGGTAAATAGAAATCAGCATGAATAGACTTTGATGGATCGACTTGATGCAATAAATGACATGCTGTTTCAACCCTTTGCATTGAGGGTAAGCTGGAGCACCAGCCACATGGACTGATTGAGTGACTGGTCAGTGTAGTGGCAATGAGAAATTGAAATAACTTTTGTCATGTCTAATAAACGATGAACAAATGTTATTTGCTTCATTATATTATGCTTTATATCATAACATTTCTGGTGGTGTCTGAGGAGGTAATCTGACAGTTTTAGCAACAGATTAGATGTGAAAGTATCTGGTAGTTAAATTGTACTCAACGTTATTTCACTCTTCTGTTTTCTCACGTGAAATTTGATAATGATAGTGATACTTTACCTAGCACGATGCGGTGGTCTCATGGCATAATCTATGACTTGCTTTCAATTGTCATGACTGACTAATTTGTTACCATTGTAGTTGTTATAATCAATCACACTGGCAACATTTATTTTAGGTAGAACCTCTTATCCACTACCATCAGGCGCAGGATCGGCACTGTATTGCTCTGTATCAGCCGGTATGGCTCTGTGGGTTCATGGTTGCCTTTACCATCGATCGTTTTGTGGTCATCTTCTACCAGACACAGACGGTCAGGTACTGCACTGAGGAATTTAAATCACTCGTCATAGCACTCGTCTGTCTACTGAGCTATATCAAGAATGCCCGTTTTGTCTTCGTCTACCAAAGCTCATAGATCCAAGATGGGAGGCCCTGGTTTCGTGACTTAAAGTCCAGCTTTTAAATCTCGAAGCATGGCAGAGTTATCAACTGCTGAATCATATGTTAAACCTCTTTCTCCCTTTCCTGCTTATTCTCATGCTCAGCGCCCTGACTGTTCGACACATTCTGGCAACAAGCAGAACCCGCGCTGACAATTGCAAGGATGCTGAATTGGACAAAGGCAAAAAGACCATTATCTTGCTGTGCACAATCCCATCAGCTACCTCCTCCCCTGGGCCAGCTATATCGGGCGATTATTCTATGTGAAGTTTTACAGGGGAGGGAAACAATGGAGGAATGGATTTCAGTGACATCCAATGCATCCTTTATGAGATGACCAATCTGGTTCAGTTAATCAGTTCTTGTATTAATGCATTAATATATGCAGTGACCCAAACCAAGTTCTAGCAGGAGCCGACCAGCCTGCTGATATCTCCCTAAACGTAATTCAACAGTTTCCTTAAACGATTACAAACCACTCCCCACCCCGCCACTTTATTTATATTCTATTTTTGTGGTTTCCTCTCTCTCTCTCTCTCTCTCGCTGTCAGCCATCGATTTTAAACGATGCAGTGCATCTGCTTTTTATACAGGAGTTACATTTTCAATGAGACAGCAAAATTCAACAAATCCAGTTACAATGGATATTCCCAGTAAATTCAACAAAAGCAACAGTCGATCCGACTGCTTCAATCATTAAAAATTTCCTTGTGGAATAAAAAGTTTGGATACAATGTGGGAATAAAGTGGTCTGAAATCTTTGGATGCTGTAAAAGAAATTGAAATGCAGACCCTGACCTAATTACAGTGTTCTACACGGACGTGGGAGACATTTGATTTCATTTATCATTATCCAGTGAAGTGTAAGTATGTGAGATTTTTAACATCGCAATTAGTTGTATCTGCCACTAGATGGTAGTGCGTTTCTGTGATTCAACTTGAAGATGAGGGCTGGAGGAGGAGTGACCTTCCCGACAATGTGAGCAACTGTCAGTGTGAGAGGCTTGTTACACAAACAAACGCCAAGACTTAGCTTCTTCAGCAACTTCAACAGGACAGCTGTTCTGAGTTAGATGAGAAGCGTGCATTATTCTAGTTACTTGCTCTTATAAAGGTGATGCTTATGTCCAGGTCCTCAACAGACAATCGTTTTCTTGACTATTCTTACAAGCTTTTGATATTCTGAATTTGCAGATCCTCCTGGTATTTTCCACTCTGACCTCCACAGAAGTGACTGGAGAAGGTTAAGTGATGCAATTTCCGTGGTGGATGATTGTTGGTGAAATGGGAATTGTGTCCATGAGTTGTTCCTTCACTCCTACAGTTAGCACAGTGCATTGATACAGATGGTTCCCAAAATAGCTATCACTGCATCTGGTGATAGCCAAACGACAAGATGATCAGCCCGAAATGATTGCCGTTTCAATCAGTCGAAATAACAAACTTAGTGCCCTGACTGCAAAGGACGCCATACTTAATGACAGCACCACCTGCCTCACTGCAACGATGGCACAGTGTCACAAGCAGACAGCGAATCCATGCCAAAAGAAACTAAGTATGGAGTTCTGATATGTTGTTATTCATTCTGTGGTCCAAAGTCCGATTTAATGGAAAGTAGAGCAATATATAACAGACAGTATGGAACAGAAAACCTTAAAAGTGATCTGAAGGAAAGTCAATTGGATATGTGTTTGGAGGTGGACTAAGTGAATCTTTGCAAGTCCGAAGCATTAGCATAGAAAAAGGAAGCGTGGAGAGATACTATAATAATACTGGCACGGGACAGAATTGTGAGAAACTGTTGAAGAACAAATTGAAGAAAGTGAAAAAAGTGCATGATGTACTTATGTTATAGATCAGGTTAAATCACAATTGAAGGAAGCAGGAAGAAAACATGCTCGTTTTTCCTTTAACATGGCTTTACCACCTGGGAGCTTCCTTATCCAGAATCTCTGCATAAACATGATGGCTGCAATAGCAGGCCAGATGCTTGGAATGCTGCTGTCTGTAACAGACTCCTGACTCCGCAAAGCTTGTCCGGCATCGACAAGGCAGGAGTATGATGGAATGGTCTCAACTTGTCTGGCTCAGTGCAACCCTCAAATTACGCAACACTATTGGCACAACTCTGGACAAAGCAGCCCAATTGATTGATAGCCTAGATCAGAGTGGTGCTGGAAAAGCACAGCACTTCAGGCAGCGTCCGAGGAGCAGGAAAATTGACGTTTCGGGCAAAAACCCTTAATCAAGGATTGATCGTGCATCCAGTGCGCTGATGAATGATGCTCAGAGTGCATCATCTGCAAGATGCACAGCATAAATTCCACAAACATCTTCAGACAACAACTCCCAAAGACATGACCTCTACGATCTCGAAGGATAAGGGCTAACAGATTATATGGGAGCAGCACTGCCTTCAATCCCCCCTTCAAGCCACGCAATATTCTAATTTGAATATATATCGACATTCCTTCGGAGTCGCCTGATGAGAATACTGGAATTCCCTTCCCAGTGGCATTGTCGATCAACCCATGGAAGGTGGCCTGCAGCGGTCTAAGAAGGCAACTCACCAATACTTTTGCAAAGGCGACAAGAGATGAGCAACAAATGTTGAAAAGCCAACGACGCCCATATCCCATAAATTAATAAAGAACGACATCAGTTGTAACACAATCTAAGTATACAACCCCTACACTGTGAAAGCCAGCCATTTGGCTCATCGAGTCCACACTGAGCCTCTGAAGAACATCACAGTCAGACCATCCGATCCTTGCATCTCTTGCGGCTAATTCAACAAACCTGCCTATCTTTGGATTATGGGAGGAAACCAGAGCTCCCACAGAAAATTCAGAGTGACACAGGAAAATGTGCAGTATCCACACAAACGGTCACCTGAGGTGGACATTGAACCTGCATCTCTGGTGCAGTGAAGCAGTAATTATAACCATTGAACCACGTGCCATTATCACAAGAATGTTGCTGAAAATGCATGATTTGATATTGTCCTACTTATAAATTGTTCATTTCATGATGCTGCAAATTTCCTAGAGATCTCATAAGACTACCCTATAGTCGCACACACTAAAACAGCCAAATAACTTACTTTCTTGCAGGCTGTTTGAACCATCATCCCTGATTGGCCTTCTCATTTATTTTTGAGACATCTGAAAATCTGATAGTGTTATATTCGGTTTGGTCAGGATTTGAATCGTGTACTGAAGTGTATCTCTGCTCCTTGATCATTTCCTTTCAGCGGAGGGAGACTTTAACACAATGTGTTTGTCGTCTTCAAAACATGCATTAATCTTGCATGGGCGTGGCTGGCAATGCTGGTTCCTACCTCTATTAGTCTGTGACAATGCGATGGTGAGCCATCGAATCGACACAATGCAATGCATGTGATATAGGCAAGGCAGTTACATTTACAACGACACAAAGTTAAAGAAATCTGGACACATTTGTCCAACATATGCAACAAAAGTCACATTCGATTGCACTACTTCATTCATTGAAATTTTCCTGTGTAATATAGTTTTGATAACGATCACGAGGAAAATACTCTGAAATAATTGGATACTGCAAATGAAGTTCAAATGTTGTCTTCTACAGGGAAATGGGTGATACCTGCTTTCATTGAGCAGTTTCCAGTAAACTGTAATTAACGCCAGAATTTGAACATTGTCATTACTTGTGCACGCCACGAGAGGTGGCAGAGTATCTGTACTAAATATTGAAAATGAGGGTTGGAGGGAGAGTGACTTTCCTGACAGTGTGAGAGTCATGTTACAGAAACAAATGCCAAGACTTAGCTTCGTGGCAACTTCCACACGAAGGCGATTCTTACTTAGACGTGAAGCGTGCGCATTTCCAGTTATTAACTCTTATAATTATATTATTTACCTTCTGTTCCTCAACAGAACTCCGTGGACAACTGATTTCTCTAGTGTTCATGCAATCTAATGATGACGCGAATTTTCAGAATCCTGCTGCTAATTTTCACACTTATCTCCAAGGAGGTGACTGCAGAATATGATGCGATGCAAGTTCGTTTGTGGATGTTGAGCAAGTGGAAATCGTGTCCGTGAATTCCTCCTTTGCCACTGAATGTAGACCAGTGCTTTTGTACAGGTAGCTCCTGAATTAACCATCCCAGTTTTGACTGATGGCTATCATTGGATTCTACTGCCTCACTTATTAAACATTTCCTCGTGGAACAAATGTTTGGTTACTTTGTTAGAGGAGAGTGGTGTGAAAGACTGAGAGGCAGCAAATGAAGTTGAAATGCAGAGTCTCACCTATATTCCACCAGGAAGGATGACATAAGTGTTTCCATTGAGCAGTTATCAGCGAACTGCAATTACTCTCAGAATGTGAACAGCGCAACATATTGTACACGTCACAAGATGGCAGCGCGATTCAGTTATAAACCTTGAAGATGAGGGCTTGAGGAGGAGTGACCTTCCAGACAGTGCGAGCAACTGTCAGTGTGAATGCTTTGTGACAGAAACAAACGCCAAGACTTCGCATTTTGTGCAACTTCAACAGCGTGGCATTTCAGAGTTAGATGTGACGTGTGCATATTCTATTTGATTAATCTTATAAATATCATATTTATCTCCCGTTCGTCAAAGAGCACCTCGGATAATTGCTTTCACCACTTTTCATATAGTCTGATAATGTTTCAAATCGGCAGAGTCCTCCTGTTGTTTTCCACTCTGATCTTCACGGAGGTGATTGGAGAAGGTGAAGTGCTGCAACAACCTGTGTGGATGGTTGTTAGTGAAGGGGGAATTGTGTCCATGAATTGCTCCATTGCAACTAAATTTAGCATAGTGCGTTGGTACAGACAGCTGCCAAATCAGCCACCCCAGCATGTGATGATGGCCAAAAGAGAAGACGATCAGCCAGAGAGAATCGTTGCTTCAATCAGTGAAGATTACAAACTCAGTACCTTGACTTTGAAAGATGCCAGACTTAATGACACCGCCATCTACCTCTGTGCAGTGAGGGCACAGTGTCACAAACAGATGGAGAGTCCGTACTAAAACGTGCACAGAATGAGAGTTCTGCTCTGCTGATTTTGAAGTATGTTCATTCGTAACTGTGGGCATCAAAATCCAAAATAAGGAAAATGAAGGCAAAATATCAGGGTAAATAATGAACAGTAATTGTTAAACATGGTCATAAGTGAGGACAATTGGATATGTGGAGGGCGGTAAAGGAAAGATACATTTGCAACCGAGAAACATTAATGGAGAAAAGGGAAAGTGGAGATATATATTAATAATACTTTCAGAGGACAGAATGGTGATAACCTGTTGAAGAATAAATGGGAGAAATAGAAATATAACGATCATGATGCACATTGATTAAAGATCAGGCTAAATAACAATTGAAGGATACATGAAAATAACAGGGTGTCTTTCTTTTAAGATGTCATCATCAACACTGAATCCTCAACTCTCAACATGCCGGGAAATTCGTTGAGCAGAAACCCAACCGGGATTCACCAAAAAAGCACGTCAGAGGATAAAATATAGCTGTCTGTACAGTTTCTCCTGACTCTCCAATGTCTGCCCACCTTCTAAAAGATGCAAAACAAGAGTGTTTTGGAATACACTCTACTTTTCTCGCTGAGTTCAGTCCCAAAAATACTCAAGAATCTTGACACCATCCAGGACAAAGCAGCCGGCTTGATTGGTATTGCATCCACAAGCATATGTTGCATCCACGAATGACTCTCAGTTTTTGTTATCGATAAAATTCACTGCAAAATTTTACCAAAGAACCTCAGACAGCAACTTCAAAATGCAGGACTCCTTCCATCCCGAAGGATAAGGGACGTATGCTTTTTGGGAGTACACTCAACTTCGAGGACACCTCAAAGCCATTCACCATTCTGTCTTGGAAATATATTGGTGTTCCTTGACTGTCACTTGTTCAATATCTGGAAATTTCTTTCCTGTTAATATTTTGGACGCAGCAGGTGGACTGGAGTGGTTCAAGAAGGTAACTTGCCATCACCTTCTCAAGAGGAACGAGAGGCAGGCAATAAATGCTAGCCATCTAGCGACGCCCAGATTCCACAAAATGAACATATAAAGACAACAATCAATCGTACGCAAACTTGAAAGCAGGTTGAAAGCAAACATTCAGCCCACCAACTCCATTCCGAACCTTAGAAGAACATCCCAGCCAATTCCAGTAACCCTGCACCTCTTATAGCTAATTCACGTATCTACTCATCTTTCAACTGTGGGAGGAACCCCGAGCGCCCATAGGAAACCCACGCAGTGACAGAGCGCATATGCAAACTCTACTCAGAGAATCACCTTAAGTTGAAATGAACATAGCTGTCTGGTAGTGTGCCTCTTCTCTCTCACTATTCTCATGCAGATGAAGGAGACCATGACACAATGTAATTTATTCCCGTTAACAACCCGTTAGCCTTGTATGGGAGCCACTGATGTCCATCTCTAATAGTCTGAGACAATGTGGCAGTGGACCATGTGTTTGATACGCTGCAGGGCATCTGATATCAATGCAGGAGCTACGCTGACGAAGGCACACAGTAAAATTAAGCAAATTCAGTTGCAATGGATCATGTAAATAATGGCAACATTTGATGCTTTTTTGCGTTGATGGTAAATGTCGTTTCTTATTTATTTTTTAAACGTCATTATTGCATCAAAATCCCTTAGATCCAGCAGTCCTCAGCATCAGCTGAAGCGGCTGCCAAAATCTGAAAGCAGTCTTGTTAACTGGGGAACCTCACTTCTGATACTCGAACAGCATGTGCTAATTTCCTTCTTTGGCTTTGTTTAGAGAAATAATAACCGTTAAGGGAAAACATTTGGTTTAACCTCTGTCTAAAACCTAGTATGTACTTGAACAAACTTACTTTCTAAACACAGACAAGAAACACGCACAGACACAGATATGCCGTCACGAAAGCACCATCCATTTACATGAGCAGAGAATTATGGCTCTGGCCAGCCATCTCGGAGTCAGTCCATGAAGTGAGGAGACTCAAATTCTGCTTTTTATGCCTGGTGCCCAGGGTTACCCGACTGGCCCAAGTTAACAACCCCAATGCAGGACCTCATAGGCAATGAGAGCCACCTCATTCTAAACCCGAAGATCATTAAACGAAAATAAGGAAGAACTGAGTTTGTTCAAAATCTTAAACAGAAACAGAATTAACTGGAGAAACTCAGTAGGTCTGGCAGCAACTGGGAAGAGAAACATTAGTTAACTTTTCGGCGCCACTAACCCTTCATCAGAACGTTGATCTTTTCTCACTTTAGCCATAATATGAAGTGGAGTCCAAAGGAACTTGAAGCTGATTGGTTCAGTATATTTTTTTTCTTTTTTTTTCTTTTCTTCAGTGACAAGCAGTGCCTTTATTCCCTGTTAATTTTTTTCTTTTTTTTCTTTTTTTTTTAACCCCCACACTACCGCCTAACTGCGGTAGTGCTTATTATTTTTATCCCCAGCACCCATGGTGTGTGTATGCAGCTGTGAGACACAGTGAGAGACAAGGTGTACAAATCTTTATTCAATTTCCACCACCAGAAAATGTAGGAAAACACCCGAGTGGCCTGTGAATTGGTTCAATATAAGAACAAAGGAGCTTCAAGCTCATTGGCTGTACCTAATGCGGTTGTCAATAATGAACCAATGAGCAGAGATCCGGAAATTACTCAACCTCTTCCGAACTCTTGACAAAAACCATTTTGGCTTTAGCTAGTTCTGCTCACATTCACGCTGCGCATGTGAATGTGCAAACATGTCGCCTGGAACTCTTTGTTTACAGCTCACAGCTGCAGCACTTCTCACTAGTAGGTTGAAAACTTGTCTATGCATGTGCTTCAGCCCTTTGATGGGATTACGTTTACTCAAATAGTTTTAGCAAAATAGAAGCAACAATGCTGTCTCCCAAGTACTTTTGGGAGAAGTTAAAGGAAGTACATGAGTGAATGACAATTGAAGATTTAGGCTGGAAATCCAGACAGGACTGAAGTCATTGCGATGATTCAATAGAAGAGAGAGTTTTATATCCACCAAGAGTTTTCAGTTTGCTCGTCAAGTTTCGGAAGGTGAAATAGAAAATGATCTTCTCACATGAAATGGATTCTAGTGAAGCTTCCCTGATTTATTTCTCGGGTTATTGATTCAGGTCGATAAGAATATAATAGTGCCTTATTTAATTTTCCATAACTTCTGTCTCTTACAGGACTTTGTCGTGGTGATTCTGTCTCACAAACACCGGCTGCATTCACAGTGAATGAGGGGGATGATGTCCAGTTGTTCTGTGATTACGCTACAATAGGCAGCGATCCTAAACTATTCTGGTACCGCCAATCTTCCAATGGGTTGATGGAGTTTCTGCTCCTGAAAAGCAAATATAGCGAGAAAACGGCGAATTTTCTCCGGGACCGGCTCTCCTCGAATTTTGATCATGGAAACCATACTATCGAGCTGAAAATGTTGAAAGCAGAACTAACAGACTCCGCAATGTATTACTGTGCACTGAGACCCACGGAGACTCAGAGGCGGCTGACCCTGTACAAAAACTCTAAGAGCGTCACTGAACAAAGGAGTGTATTAGGCAAACAGTAAGATCAGGAGTGTATCTGAACTGGTTTCCGATTTTACGGTGATATGACATACTTATCATTTGGTCACAAAACGTTAATCATTGTAAATCTATTACTGACATAAACTAAGGCAGCTAGTTTCGTGAACGTAAAACAAATAATTTATTTTGAATCTATCATGATGATGCAAAATTCTTCATTGTTCCAGCGATGAACTCTAAGGAAAGTTAGGCAATTTGTTCTGATGCCACAAAATCCTCCAGTAATATTGAATTGCAGCATTCGGTTTCACAGACAATGACTTGTCACAGGTCTCTAATGCAAAAACACTGGAACAATCTGAACAACTTCAAACGCATTTTGGGATATTGAATACTGCCTCTGACCCTTCACGTTTACAATTCAAAAAATGCGAAGTTATAGATTCACAGATCCAGCATAATGCAGACTTCCTTTAAAATATCAGAAGGAGTTTGGATGCAACTGGCATCTGAACAACACAAACCAATTGAAACCATTTCATAGTGGCTGATTATTGAGTCAAAACCATCAGTAAAACAAATCAGTCGCTGCAACCTTCTGCTGTTAAGCTGCACTGAAATAAACATTTTTCATCCTCTGTGCAAGTGTGTTGATTCTTTGTCAGCAATTCACATCAGGACATTTAAGTTTTGTCAAGACTAGCGGGTTCCTCTTCTCTATCTGGCAGTAATTAAGAGAAAGAAAATCCTATTTTCATAGTCAGTCACAAAAGAGACATTTCTGACTCTGGGTGCTCGAATGAAGCGAAGTCTGTTTCTGCAGAAAATAGGATGCACGTGGTGCTCAGCATCTTTCAGGAGTTGGTTTATTCTGCACGGTCGGAATGAAACATTTGTAATCGAAATGGTGAAACCTATTGATTGGATTACACGTTAGATGGCATATTGCGAAGTGGGCAGCCATGCGAGTTCTCTTGAGGCAGTTGCACAGATAGTTTCTGGGAGTGTTCAGTCTTTGTTCCAGGATGCCATTGCACAATGATACACTTCAGTGTCTTTCATCTCAGTACTACCAACAGCAATAATGCCATGAACAAAACCAGAAGTTGCTGGAAAAGCTAAAGAGGCCTCGGAGCATCTCTGAAGAAAAATCAGTTACTGTTTCGGATCCTGCGATCCTTCCACAGAATGGAAGAGGCACCACCCGAAACATTAACTCTGACATTTCTTCACAGATGTTACCTGACCTGCTGATCTTTTCAAGCAACATTGGCTTCTGTTCCTGATTTACAGCATCTGCAAATCTTTCGGTTTTTATTTACCAACAATGTCATAACTTCCTGTTAATTTAGTCAAGAGGGTGAACTAGCAGTCATAATCAATCATAGAACCATACAGCACAAAAACAGACCATTTGGCCCATCATGTCTGCGCTCACCAAGTGATGATGAAAATGTTCTTCGTAAATGCATAATGCTAAATCCTCCTGCAGGTTCTCTCTCAAGTTCGTGCATTAACCTTCAGTGAAGTCATTTGGAATGCCAAACACATACGAAGGCATTAAAAAACAAATATTTATGAAATACATGTTCACATACTGAATGACGGCAATAGGTTTGTCTGCATTAAAGCAGAACATATTGGCAAAAGATTTACAAGGATATTGCTCAAGCCACAGAGTTTAAGGTTAACGGTATTTAGATTTGATATGCTTTTGCACGACTGCTTAAAGAGACAACAGGATCTCATTAACCTGATTGTCCCATATGCTGATTGTAGGAATATGCGGTATCAGAATTCCCAGTAACAATCTCCTTCCAATCGGGTGCACAACGTGAAACATTGAAACAGTTCATATTGTCGTCTTGGATGTCATTCTGAAGAAAGTGAAGTTATGATAATTTGATGTTGTCCAGCAGGCAAACTGAACGAAAGTACAAAACAGTTGATACTGACAGAGGCCTGTTTTGAAGTACTGAACTGCAGCGAATGTGAAGCACCAATAAAACGTGTTGTTCAACTCGTCTGATTCCAGAACCTTTGGTAGAAATTACCAGAAGATTCTCATTGAATTTATTCGTGGTCTTGATTTCAATAGACCTTACGCTAAGCATGAAAGAACATTGCACGCGATTGGATGACAAAATTGAGGAATGACTGTGACTGAAATAAGAGAAAGGTCCAGCAGGAAAATATTTGATCATGAACCAGAGACATGAAGACAAAAATGGTTTGTTTTACAGTAAAGGCTCAATCAAAGCATTGGCAGTTATTATCTTTGCTTTTCATTCGGTTGTTACCATTCCCACTTGTGATTCTGTTAACATCTCAACTCTGCAATGAATATGTCAAAACTATGTCCTGGGTGAGCGATGCAATGGATAGCGCACCTGACTGCTAACCAGCAAGATATTGGTGCCACTCCCGCTTGTCCAAGAGCATTTTACAATATGTCTAAACTGGTCTATATTTAAATCTCAATAATTTGAAATAATGATTCACCAGTAATGGATGATGTCTGAGGAGGAGGCCGACACTTGCAAAGCCTTTGGCAAGTGAGAACAGAAAACCTCTTGTAATAAAGTTGGCTAAAATCCCTGGACCAAATCGGGTCCATTCCAAAATCTTGAATGAGGTGTGAGGAGAGACAATGCAAGCACTATTGGTTATCGTTGGAAATTCAAGAATTTCTGGCATGTTTCGTGACGTTTAGAAAGAAGGGAAAATGGCCGAACTACTTAAGAAGGGCGGGAGAAGAAAATAGGAACCAATGACCTGTTAAATGCCAGTTGCAGGGAAAACATCAGGTCATATAATGAAGCCGACCATAAGTAGACATTTCGAAATAATGATACGTTTGAGATGATTCAATATGACGTTATAAAGGAAAGGAATATTTGACAAATCCACTGGGAATTCGTTTTGTGGATTTAAATTGTAGCAACAGGAAGGGACAACCAGCGGATGTGGCGTATTTTCAGATATTTGAAAGTTTTAGATAATATACCACACAGGAAATTGGTAGATAGATTTGAGAATGCTAGATTACGTTAAGTTGCTGTGATGAACTAATGAGGAGAAATCAAAGAGTGGAAAGGGAAAGAGTATTCAAAGATGGTGGACGAATCATAGTTGACGCGCCTCAAGAATCAGGGATACATCACGTGACAATCTATAAAACGATTGTATGATTCATCGTTATCCCAAACTTCTTGATGTCATTAAGCTATGTGATAGCTTAATTCGTGTAAGCTATTGGGATGCTCCTGTCGAGCGCAGACAGGATAATTAAAACAGAATGTTAAAAATTGCACAACAGCAGGTGATTTTCCAACGAATGTATCTGTATGTACAAGCTGTGGGTGAGCCTCTTCTTCGTCAGGTAGCCAGTGTGGCCGGATCATAGCACGCAGCACTTCTGATGAAGGTTAAAGTGTCATACCAATCATGCAATGCACTTAACAAAACTCGATTGCTGTTCAGTCTTTAATCACTTGCAATGCAGATGCAGTGTTCGATTGATTAATATGTAAATCCCAGAACAGCTCTCAAGTCTGTCCAAAGATAACTTAAGGATTTATTAAAAAAAGTGACGCCTCAGTTCAGACATTAATGGTGTGTGGTTAGTATATCCCAACCTTTAGTCATACTGGTTCTGTTTCCAAAGTGGGAAGTTTCAAATATCATATGAACTGACTGCCTACAGTTTTTGAACAAAATCTGCAGACGTGTGCATGAGTGTGAGGGAGAGAGAAAATATATGTGTTTGGGAAAGGGAGAATGTGTGTGAATGTGTGCTTGAGAAAGTGTGCGCATGAGTGTTTTGGAGTATATGCCTGTGGGAGGGTGTGCATGTGAGTGTGAGTGTGTGCGTGTGAGTGTGTCTGAGAGACAGTATACATATGATGAAGGGTCTGAGAGTGATCGTGTGCCCAAGAGTATGTGTATGTGTATGGTTATGTGCTGTGTGTGAAGGTGTGTGTCAGGGTGTATAGTGTAGTGGAGGACCTTGAAGTGTGACATGAACCACATCCTTTTGAAGCTGCCCTCATGAATACCGAAATTGGCTATCAGTCTCTGCATTGTTGTGGATCCCAAAGCTCTTCTTGGTGGATGGTCACCTGAAGATCCGAGGCCGATCCTTCTTGACTCACGAAGTGTTCCCCGTCTGGGAGGGAGCATCCCCTTTTAGAGATTTTTGCGTGATGTCCATTCATCCATTGTTGTAGCTTCCTCTTGGTCTCGCCAATATACTATGCCTCAGGGCAACCTTACTTGCAACATTTGAGGTCGACAATTTTGGCTGAGTCACATGAATATCTGCCACTCACCAGGTGGATGGCGTCCCCAGTTGTTATGATATTCTATCATGTCTTGCAACGGTTGTCATGACAGAGTTGCATAAACAGACCATTGTTCGCAGCAAAACTCCCAGCCTTCAAGACGACATTGAACTCAAGACCAAGCATCCCAACCATTGCAAGACATGTCAGACCATCGACATGGACAGTACAATTAAACGTTGGGCCACTACCCTCAACGTGTGTGGCAGCCTCACGTGATTCAGCCAACGTTTTCTATCTCATAGATTGCAGTCTATGCTGCTCTCAGGCATAGTATATTGGCGAGACCACGCGGATGCTAAGACAGTGGATAAATGAACACAATGTAGTAATCGCCAGCCAAGCATGTCGGGGAACACTTCAGCCGTGAAGTATATTCGGCTTTGGATCTTCGGGTGAACATCCTCCAAGGCGGACTTTAGATCCAAACAAGACAGAGGAGACGAGCAGAGGTTGATCATCAAGTTCAGTATCCATGAGGATGACCTGAATCGAGATTTTGGGTTCATATCACACTACAGGGTATTACACTGCACTGTACATCTTCACACACACACTCACATGCACACACACACACTCTCTCTTACAAACATGTTTTCTCTCAGACACATGTTGTCTCTCAGACGCACACATACACTTGCATCTACACCCACATATTCACACACACATCCACTGACAGGCAAACACTCCATCAAACTCGCCCACACACTGTATCAAGCACGCACGCAGACACTATCTCAGGTACTCAAACACACTCTCCCTCTCACCCTCCCCCTCCCCCACACACTCTCTCGCTCACCAGCACAAACAAAATGTAAGCACACACGCGTTTAAGTATATGGTGTGAATTTGCATTTGCCGACCTGCATTTGAAGACGCGTTCTATTTTTTTTCAAAAAGCACGCAATATGCAGCCATGTAATATTTTCTAAATTCCTACTTTGGAAATAGAACCATACTGACTCATTTTTGGCATACAGGCAGACTCTAACCTCACACTGTTAATGCATTGTCAAAGCTGAAATATCATTTTTTTTTCAAAAACTTGAATTATCTCGGGACTGTGACTTGAAAATAGTTCTTGGGTTTACATATTCCAAAATCGACAAGGAGAAAGTGAGGACTACAGATGTTGGAAAGCAGATTCAAAACGTTTGACGCTTGAAAAGCACAGCAGGTCAAGCAGCTGCCGATAAACAGTAGAACCAACGTATTGGGCATAATCCCTTCATCAGGAAAGTGTTTCTCAAGGACACTTCTCGATATTAAGCAACTGAAATCCCTATTCTAAGTGATTAAAGACTTAAAGACAAACTATGTGTGTTCAATAAATCACATTCGTTGGATGACACTTTGCCCTTTTACAATTAATTCTGAATTTGATGATGTTGCACCACTGGCTACCAGACGAAGGGGAGAATTTATACATCCTGATAAATTTGTTGGACTATAACTTGGAGTTGTGTGGTTTTGAACTTTGTCCACCAAGGCCAGCACGATCACCTCCTCTCTATATCGGAATGAGCATTGCAGATGATATATCATTCGATTAATTGTGATGTTATCCACATTGGTCAGAAACACAAACAGCAGAATATTTTTCAAAATATGAAGTATCAGAAGTGCGATGAATATAGCCATGCGAGACTCCTGCTTTAGGCCTCACAATAAGCCAGCGTGCTGGTGAAGGATGCAAGTGGGTCAGTAGTTGGAACTTCATTACATAATGGATTGAATGCAACAGCAAAGGAATCTTGCTGGATTTGCATAAAACCTTGGTGTAATGCTGGGATTTCGGAGAAGGCCAAGATGATTGTCGATTCAAAATTCCGGGTAAGGATGAAGACAATCAGTTCGCACTTGCCTCCTGCATCGATTTTCTGCGCTCTTTAATGTTTCATCATCGTGATCATTCCTTCACTTTCGTAATATGCACCGGATTAAGCGTTCTTAAGCATTGCTATATGCCTGTATGAAAAAAGAGGGCACATTTTACATGTTGAACAACTTATCTCCATCTGGCAGATTCAGAGTTGCATATGGAGTATACTGAAAAATGATGCCTTTTGACTCGGATTTGCTGCGAAACTCGTGTGTGTTAAGTTGTCAATGAAATATGCACCCTCATTAATAGTGAGACAGGCCTGATTTAATACATGAATTCTCTGGACTCTGCCTGCATTAGTTTTCACCAGGCCCTGACTATTATTGTGCAATCGCTCGTCTCCAACAGTTACAGAGGGTGTTCTGTCTTTTAACTGCCCGTGGTGATATTGGCGCCATAATAATTTCAGAATTTATTAACTGTATCAGAGTCTTACCAGGTTCCAATCAGCATTGAACCTATGCTTGCCTTCATGATTTGTCGGCATGATTTTGCCCTTGCCAGTCAGGCCCTGATAAGTGTTTAACAATTCTCTGTCTCCTCAACTTTCAAGTTAGCTTCGTTCAGTGTTGGTGTATCAACAAACACTGCTTTTTGTTTAAACCTGAATAATCCATGCACCCACACCTTCGTGCATTAAAGACAGATGTCCTTGCATCGTATTTTATTATTTAAGGAACAGATTGTATTTTCAATTGTTTGTATCTCTTTAATCGCCAGATTAACCTTAGATGGTGCAGATATTGCGATGGCTCTTCAGGTTCTGTATCTCGTCAGCAGAATTCTACTCGTTTGGCCTCAATGATGATCACACAAGGATCTATCTCCCTTTCTGTTCATCGGGTCACTGAGTCATAAAGTTATTGCAATATGGGATCGCATAATTACTTCCATTACATTATGTAAACTTACTAATAACGTTAATACTATACCAGATAGAGTCAATGTTTATATATGACTTGACTTTGACACTCATTATATTACATTAGATGTTCTCGATTTGAGTTACTTTGGTTCATTTCTCTTCCTGCATTCAACTATCTGTTAATAAGTCTGTCTTGATGAAGTTAGATACGTTTTTGTTTTAACTGTATTTGGTTCAGTTACACTTATTATCAGATCGGAATAAATTGTCAACACTGTTTCGTTTCCTTCTGCACGTCTTTGGATCACGCCCAGAAATTGAATGACCTATCAGTGTCACACTAAAGGGTTGTGGTAGCCTGGGTATATTGAAAATAATTCACTTTATTGGCCAATTACGTCTGTCTATAAAATGATTGGCACATGCTTATGACATCTCGGGGAGCGAATGCTGATGAAGAAGATGTTAATTCTTTTTTTTCACAGCAGCTGTCTATTTGCACACACATGCATTTATTCAAAAAAGTTCCTTTCTTCGTTACCCTCTTATGTCCTACACACGAATATGTTGTGCAAAGTTCCTGCACCAAACTAAAGCATCGTACAAAGTGAAGGATGGCATAAATGTATTTCCTGTAATGCCCAGGTGTCAGCTGGGGCACGGGTAAACTGACAGTTCTGTAAATTATGTTCACAGCAAATCTACTGCACTGTCATTAAGTGGATTTCTGATGTTTTAGCATTGATTCTATTTTTTTTTCTCAAATATTGCTGTATGGCTTCGATTGGTTATTATTTCATCAAATCATTCATATTGCTATTGCAACGATGACTTATATAATTGACGTGATTTATTCCTATCATATGTTTTGTTTATGTAATT
Organism: Hemiscyllium ocellatum; assembly: GCF_020745735.1. Lineage (NCBI taxonomy): Eukaryota > Metazoa > Chordata > Chondrichthyes > Orectolobiformes > Hemiscylliidae > Hemiscyllium > Hemiscyllium ocellatum. The sequence continues at coordinate 160,767 of NW_026867501.1, read as the reverse complement.
TGCATTTAATTCTGCGATGACTTGTCTGAGTTCCTGAATTGCTGAATTAGATCACGAAGACTGCTCTTTTAAGTGAAACAGATTAGCTTCAGACCAATAATGTGCCCTGCATAGTTACTGAATATTGATTTAGAAACGAAAGCTTGAAATTTGTCAAGTTATAATTATGAGGACCACAATGAAAATTCAACAATTCCATGATTCAAGGTGCTGTATATTTTTGTTTGTATATTGATAATCCTCATAAATTTACTTTCTATAATTTCGAAAATCAACAAAGCTGGATCGTATCAAGCAACAACATGTTAGGTTTGGAACTGAGAAAATGTCCATCTTCACTGTCCTATCAGAAACTTTTATGTACAATAGAGAATGAATAAAAACAAATCTCCCTTCTGAATTGTTTTTTTCCACAGTCAACATGGATTGATGAAGAAGAAAATACATCTTTCCCTGTGCTGTCCCAAGCAAAAGAGTTTGGGAACGTGGAATAGGAAACAGCTACAGGAGAAACTCTAGGATGACTTCTGCAGCAAAGATTTACAAAGAAACACAGCTCCGATAAAATACAGAGATATTTTATTCTGGTCTGATCTGATTATGTATAAAATAATGAAAATAAAAACTGAACTGGCTATTGTTGCGATTTAATTTTCTTTAAACTAATTTGAAAGTTTTTTCTTGCTTTGCTTTTATTTCAGCAGACTGCTCTCTTGTGATCACCTCAATCCTCAGGCCGGATAGGTTGTTGTACAGCCTCATGCTCTTTTTGTTTCACTGTGTCTGACTGCACTGTAATAGACCGCGGTGTCTGACAGCTCAACTGTGTTAACAGCCAGAGTGGTGGAGCCTTTCTCACTGTCCACAGATACTTTAAATCTTCCTTCAATTCTTTCATCCCTGAATGTTGAGACGAGGTACTCGGGAGCTTGTTTGGAGAGCTGTCTGTACCAGACCACAAAGTCATTCGTGGAAATAGTAACGGTGTGTTGGAGTGAAATGTTTTGTCCGACTATTCCCTGATAAATAGATATCAGGACTCCTTCTGACTGGCAAGGAATAGCTGCAAAACAAGATCAGAAGTTTACAAAGTCAACTTAACGTTTCTTTAACGAGAACTAAATAAAGTGTCAGTGAAATAAGCATTTCTCTCTGTCGTGGCATATTAAAGGCAAAGCTGTTTTTCTGTCTGCCATTCAACTTTAAATATAACACAACAGAAGAGAGAACATCGATTGATGGCCCTTCCCATACTTGTCTGGAGTAATAGTTAATAAGATTTTGTAGCTTCACCCTACAGTAACAGGAAAAAACGTTCTGAAATAGCTTTATCATGCGTAATACTCAACACAAGTATAAAGTTAAACATGGCAGCAGAGACATGGAACCGCCAAGATATTGTGCAATGGGATTCACACATTGTCTAACTGTGCTTACATCGCACAGTAATATATTACGGCGTCCTCGACCACGGTATCATCAATTGAGATGATGTTGAACTTCTTCACTCGGTCTAAGGACAGCATGTAGCGACCTTTAGATTCATTGCCCTGATATATGGACCCGATAAATGTCGGAGCCCCTATCAGTGTTTGTCTGTACCAGGCTACTCTTTCTGTCGAACTAACGGCAAGCTGACAGTCCAATTCAACCTGCTCCCCTTCCTTTGACACTACCTCATATACATGTGAGATCTGATCCGCACACTGGGATGCTGTAATGGAAGAAATGTCAATCAAAAATCAGGAGGTATTATAATATTGATAAAACACGGCATCTGATTAGAAAAACAAACTCACAAAATATCAAGAACATCAGAGCACCAACTGGAAAAAGATCATTGCAGGTCTTTATGTTCATTATGATGAAAACAGAGGCGACACAATGAAGCGTTGGTTTCCAGACTAAAACTGAGTCCTCGGACCAAGAATGTCAATGGTAGCTATGTGAGTATGTGGGTGAGAGGGGAGACCTTTCAAATCTCCTGGTCGCGAGACAGTCTGACTGCCGACCTGCTGCACAACAGATTATTGTGTGTCATCGTCACGAGACGTAATTCTACGTCAGACTCTGTGATTGGTTTGCTTCAAATAATGTCCTTTTGAAAGTACAAGTGAAAATTATCTCTCTCCCTCTTCTGTGTCTCCACCCCCTTTCTGTTGATTTCTCTCCCTCCTTCTCTCACAGTCGCTTCCATTTTACTACATCGCAACTGATTCAATACTACATAAAGAAGCGATTTCCGTCACACTTCCATATGAAATAGTCATTGTAGTTTTGAAATTATAGAACCTGACATAATTTCTTGCTTTTTCCCTCAAGTGCTGTCAGAGCATCACTGAACACCTTCACTGCTTCACTTTTAATTGTGCGTCTCTCAATTTTCCTCTTTCTTCCTTCTTCAGTCAATATTTGGTTTACTTTCCTTCTGGTCTTTGATTATTATTCTTTCACTGGATTTAAGGAAGGGGAAAGAACATTTATTGATGCAGTTTGAGCGCCAAATTGAAGTGTAAACACCACAACGTAATTTTCGCCACCTGCTGGTGTCGTTGGTCAAATCTGTCTCGCTCTTTGTTCTCTCCAAATATCGCATATATTGCCAAACATTTTATGGCAGACATAATGCATATTTCAGTAGGACATTCACCTAACAGAGAAACAGATATCGAGCAAAAAGATGGTGACAAAGAGGCGCTGATAAATTCAAAGAATTAATCAGCGCTTGTTAAAATTTTCAGCTTTTGTTGATTGGGGTTTTGTTCTTACAGAGAACCGAATTCTGCCGAAGGGAGATGCTCGTGGTTAAACAGGCATGACAGGCTGTGTATATTATTTACTGATAGAAATGATGTTGTTAATTGTTAAATGTGCTTTAAGTAGCTGGCGTGTCTTCTAGGGATTATTTTTACAGTGTGACTGCAGAGGAACTTTGCATGCACCTCTCAGGAACGCGTGATAATGACTCAATGTTGCAATCTGAATTAACGTCCAGGAGGGAGAGAACATAAAACTGGACTGCACTTACCGATGTTCACATTGCCAAATTATATGCTGATGCATTCAACATCACCTGGGAATTCTGAGATATTTCCTGAAGATATGTAATGTGGAGGATGAATAGACGTGTCCAAAATTACAAGACTTTTTCACAAAGAAAATAAACCTGTCCCTTTATGCATCTCTGGGAATTTTCCTTACGAAAGTGCTGTTTATTTGATTGTTTTGAAACCCTTACTCTGCTACAGAGTTACCGCTTATTCTGTATAAAAGCGCACGCTCAGAGTTCCAAGTAGTGTCTCCTAGAGGGATCCATCACGCTGTAAGCTGGGCAATTATTTAACCTCTTCTTTGAGTATCAGGGAATTGTCTGAAAAATCATAGTAAAGAACAAGCCACATCAAGAGTAGGCGAGGATCACTTGCAAATGTATACTCGTTTATATAATTTATTACTTACTATTCAAAGCTTTTCATAAATTTATTGGATCACTTTCAATGACATTTACATTTTTGTTCATGATCTTTGCCTCCCGATTATATTATGCAGTATCGCTTATCTCCCCCGACAATTTTGCGGCCAATTTGACACCATCATTTTCATTGTGTTTAGTTGATCAGAGATTGTTGCCACATAAGGAACAGTTTATATGCTACGAGCAGATTTTGTCAAAGAGTGACCGTGATGTCGAAAACAAAATCCAAATGCAAATTATTTTGAATAATCATTGATCTTCAGTAATCTTCTCATATTACTGGATCGTTCTATTTCATGGTTAACAATCCGGAGTTTGCTAATCACGATTAACAAAAAAGGATTTCCACACAACTCAGCTTCATCCGGTTCTCTGGTATCAGGACATCTAATTATCATGTCAGCATTCAAGCGCAGACAGCTCGCCACTGAAAGCTTTCGCAGATCCGGAGAGGCATACTTGTTGAAACGGAAACATCCAGAGGCATGACAGCAAATTATTCACCGTGGAAACGAAAGGCACTTCCCAAAAATCCGATTCTGTTTTGGGTCATTCAGTCTGAGTGAACGTTGCAGGTCATTTTCACACTTGCTCTGGGAAACAACCGTGTGATTGTTTGAAATTGCGTTAGCTTGGATATGACATTGAATGTCCTTGACCAACTGAGAGGGCATCACATATTATTGCTACATCTATCCACGATTCTACAATGCACACCTAAAACAGGAGCTCTCCCAGCCTTGACCAGATTTTATCGACTGATAGGGCTGTTTTTATTGTTTCAGAAATTTGTAACAGACAAGAGTTGCCATTGAGAAATAGATAAACTAATTATTCCAGTCAAGGTTTGGAGGTTTATCTGTTTTGCCTTCGTCACTGTTGTGTTCACGTATACTGACTCTGGCTGTTGCCAACATTAGCATAAAATTAGCATAAAATATAGCCAATCATTATAGCTAAAATTTTGAGACACCACTTCTCCTTCAAAATCAACATCTGAGGAGAACAACAAATTACGATTTATACGAATTTGGAAATTGTGTATTTTAAATTATTATCTATCAAGAATGCTTCTCACTTAAAACAAATGCTGATTTACAAAACTATCATTGCCTGCTATGTAAATGAGGAGGGTGGGATATGAAGAATTCCCTTCGAAACTTCACAATGAATAATGTGGTGTTATTTCTTTGGATGCTTTCCACCAATTATCGTGTGTTTTTCGTTCTCCTGTAAGACCAATGCGTGGGAATTTGTTTGTTAGAGAATACCAATGCCACTATTTGGGCACCTTACATGACGAATACTTCCATGTCAGATCTTCATCCTCTTTGGTTTACTAATCAAACATTTTTCATTTAATTTGAGAAATGTTAAAAAGTTCGGTAATTTCACGTACGGATGTGACTGGTACATTACTACTCTTCACATAAAAGTTCCAGAGGCAAGGCACCAACAGGACAATGCTAACAAATTGCTCATCTCAGCTGAAACACAGTCTGACTGTTTCACTCCTGGAAACATTCATCGTCTCTTGGCTGACGATAGTCATCAGATCTATTTATTCCACTGACCGATTGACAAGGCAAATTATTCAATTCCAATTCAGTGGGAGAATTTCTCCCATCTTTTAAATTAAATGGGGCATTCTACAAATTATCATTCTGTCTCATTCCAGAGCGGTGGAGGAACTGTAATAAAAATAAAACAATGAAAGTGCTGGAAATCGGAAATAAGAACCTTTAAATGTTTTGGATATTGAGTCGGTCTGATTGCATCTATGGAGAGAGAAACATATTTAAAGTTTTGAGTCCAATATTTTTTTGAGAGCTGTTCACTGCAAACTCTGCTTTGCTGTTGCATTGGATTGGCAGCAGATTTCTGCATAATATAATTTTAATCACTAGATGGAGAGTCATTGATACTTTTTCATTCATGCAGCCTCTGAGATGAAGTTTATCAATTATTGCACACAGATGTGCATGCACAGATGCACACGAAAGGATGCACTTCTTTGCAAATAGTTACAAACACTCATAAAGATAGCCACACAGTGAAGCGCGCGCGCACACACATATACAGAAAATTGCACATAGATTCACAGGTATTATATAAACGTAGAGATGCCCACACAGATAAAACCATTGACATACCAACACGCAGTCATATGTATAGAAACACATAGAGCTTGACAAACACTGAGAAAGACACGCAGAGCGACGCAATTGCACAGACCCAGACGCAACGTTTATGCAGTTTACTTGTTATGTTTCTGTTAGAAACTTCACTGTCAAATAAATATACACATTTCAGATTTTAATGTACATCAATTCTTTAAATTAACACAATTTTCCTTCGTCGTTCCGATTATAGAACGTTCGTCTCCTGGAAACAATTAAGCATCTTCTGTTACATAACATACTTATCATTTGAAATAACTGAATTACTTTAGCCTCCTTGTTGATGTAAAAACCAATTCAGGAAAAAGTGAGGACTGCCGATATTGGACATGAGAGTCGAGAAGGTCGTGCTGCAAAAACGCAACGGGTCAGGCATCATCCGATAAGCAGGAGAATCGACGTTTTAGGTATAAGCCCTTCATCAGGAGTGCTGAAAACAAACTCAGCGTCTTTGTTCAGTTCGTACTACAAGCTAATACGTAATATATATCGATTTTATGAACTCCAATGCCTTGCTATTCTTTCGAAACTGCAGTTACCTGAATTTTGAAAAGTGATGCAGTAAGGCTGAACAATAATTACAATTACCACCAACACCAACATGAGTTTGAGTCAGATAAGTTCCAATCAAAGTTTTGGGGAAGGTGCAATATTCTTGTTATTGCTTATAAAGGATTAAATCCCAACTCGATTAATATCACCATTCTGAAACAGATTGAATAGAATCCTCCAGTAGATCACGCTCAACCAAAACAGGTGAATCATGAGTGAGACTGATATCCATCTTAAATAGTTGCTCTGAAACATGCTGGCGAGCTACTCTTCAAAGTCCGCTTTCTGCACTTCAAAACGATGTCTGACTACCCGAACGCTGTTGTTTTTGTCGATCACTGCTCCAATTACCTGCCAGCACAAGTAACATCAGCTCCGTAAGCATCGCTTGACTGGAATCATTCCCTCATAGAAGATATAGAGATAGTCCATGTAATGTCATCAGCAAAGCTCAAAACACTCAGTCCTCCTCCTGTGTTAACAGTTGAATACATCTTAAGTTGAGGCAGAGAACAGATTTCAAACAAATATGAAAGAGAATTAACATAAGACCAGTGTTTGCAATTCAGACGAATATCACAATTTGGAAATGAGATGAAATTATTTTTTATTCCAAATTGCACTGCACACATCCCCTTCATCATCTCTTCGCGCCACGTAATGGAAATACTCGAGGACTGCAATGACTATTGTTCAGTAAGAGATATGAGGTTGGAAGAAACACATTTTAAATCAACCCTGAAGAACCTTCTGTCATATTACACGATGCTGAAAGCTCACATTATTGTGTACAAGGTAATGTTTTGAAGCTTGCCTGACGGAGACTAGCTCTCAATGAACTAGACCAATCCCAATCGCCATTAATGCCTGCATAATGCTTATATTGTCGAGATGGGCTTGTAGCAATTGTGCGGTCAATTTAGAGGTGAGTATTATTTCATGATTATCGTCAGAAAGCAATGAACGGATATCGGAGAAAACAATCAGAATTGTGGGGAGTCTGCTCTCGAGAGTGAAAATTTCAAACTTAACTTGTAAAATGTGCTCATTTTATGTAAATATTCATGAAGCAGTGTGGTTCTGATCAGATAATCTTGAATAGCAACAGCTTTCAACGGGATTAACAAACAGACAGTAGACAGGAAGAAAGAGATGCAAGTAAAGTATACAGGAAAATACATTTGAAAGATGTCTAAATATACATGAATCTTTTTCTGGACCAGACCATAACCCAACAAATCATTACAGGAATGCAGCCCAGATCCTAACTTTTCTGGTTGCTTTCAACAGCTGTAAGTGAATATTTTAGGTGTGATGCAACTGGTCCAATCACTCATTTTTAAACAAAATAGAATTTATTTGCAGACTAAAGAACGAAACGCAAACAAAAGAGAACAGAATTGAGAGTATCTTAAACTATCTGAAAACCCAATGGACACTATTGCAACTTAGTGATGCTATTCCAAATACGTGGAGCATCCCCATAAATTTCCCCTTGAAAAAAAAGGTAAAATAAAACGGAAGTTCGTACAGAAGAGATGTCAAGAGAAAGAGAAAGGATCATCATGAAGCTGTTTATTTGACCAGCAGCCTCAAATTGATTGCTTGCTCCAACCAAACCAAAACCTGAAGTGGGATAATGGCCTACTGACTTTTATTGCACAAGATAGATTTTTCTTGAAACAAAGTTGAAATGCCTTTTCAATGAGATGCCTTCAGAACAGTTCGAATCTCTTCCTTTACGACACGTCTAAAAAGAAATATATATAAAAAAAGGCCAACATAACCTCATCAACGAGCAACATCTTCAGTGTACAACATCACAATTTATAAACTTCATGTTCCGGCGATTGCAAGCGAAATTTGAGAAGAAGTGTTGTGCTTTGTTTTCATATTTCATGAATGATTCTGTGTCTAATGTTCTTGAGGCTGGATTATAGTTTTGGTTTATCGTTGTGACAGCACCCTCAACTGGACATAAATTGGAACTCTCAGTGTGGGTTTTTGTGCAGGGACGACGATATCTGCAGCAGTGTGGGCTCCATGGCACAGAAATACATGACGCTATCGGTGAGAAGAACTGGAGAGACTTTTAAAGAAAACGTCTGGCTTTGCCTGTTCAAAACAGCAGAGAATCTGTCTTGAAATTCTTTAGACCTTTCTACCTTCCCCGTGCTGTATATTTTCACGAAATATCTCGGTTCATCCCCAGGATGCTGAATGTACCAGAACAGAGCTTTAAAAGAAGATGTCGAGTAGCTGCAATTCAATGTTATATTCTCTCGCTCCAGGACCATTACTTCGTGTGGATCTTGGAAAACTGCATCTTCGCCATTAGTTCCTGCAAAAAGACAAATATATCGAATGTCTCGGAGGGAACATCACTCGTGTAGGAGATATTGCATGCTTAAACATAGACTTACCACGCAGCACCACCACTATTATTAGTAAGGAGTACGGGAGGAACATTTTCTTTCTCCACATTTGCACAGTAATAACGGAGTCTATGAAATAAGATAAGAACTCCAATCCGATGTGGAACAGTGAAGTCAGATCAGGTGCACACTTTGTCCTGGCGAAAAAGAGAGGATGCGTTTCGGATGAAACAGGATTGCTTGACCGCTCAGAGCTGACGAAAGTAGAACACCAATCACTGTTGTTCAGAGAATATTACGTTTTCCGGTTGTTTTCCTGTTTCCATATACTGTCTTTGTCTGCATCTATGTATTTGCAGTCCCCCGAGAACCTGTCTGACTCTCCCAATCGTCAGAGCTCTCTACATCACAATTATATACTGTGTCTGAACACAAATGCCCTTTTCTCGTGTCTCTCTAAATACAATGTGTAGGAAATCCAATTCATTGAATGGTCCCATTTCAGCAGTAACACGAGTAACTGCTCTATGAACTGCGTAAGTTACAATGGACAAAACGCAATTCTCACTATGATGCAAAATGGAAATGAAAACCTTTGCACCAAAATTATTAGTATGCACAAAGAGTGTGAATCAGGTTCTTATCTGTATTTTAATTTCACAGTCAATGAAGGTCGGATTATCATCGCTTCTTCGGTGATTTAACTTGCTTAAAACCGACATAAATTGACAAGTGTGTCTGAAAGTTTAAATTCAAAGAAGGGAAGAAAGGCTTCAATTTGAACTCGATATAAATTCCGCTTTTTTACAAGTGTGGAGTGAAGTATTTCATGACAGGAATAATAACAATAATAATGAGGCACAATTATGGAGCAAAATGTTGTGGCAACTTGTGCATTTAGAGGTTTTGTAGGCAAGACTATTGCACTAATATTTTGAGAAAAGGAAGCTCCAAACTCGTCATTGCCGAAGTCCAGCTTTGTTAACATCAATGTTGTGCACCGGATCACAAATTCTCTCGTTCTGGAATAACAATGTCATTTCATGATCTGAATTCTGCTCATGCAACGTGGTAACTTGAATTTAGTTAATCAAACAAACATCTGGAATTCGTGCTAGTATTTGAAGGGAGTACTGGTTTGGATTAAAATCCATTTATTTCAAAAAAAATCGTGCTGGAAGCAAAATCTGTCGTTCTCTCGAACTTATTGTGGACTTCAACCCATCAGGTACAGGTTTAACTGTGATTTCCTCTCTAAAGTCGCCATTTTATATATGCAGCAATGAAGAGCTGTAACGGAAACAGAACACGTCTGTTCAATGTTGTTTGACACTTCCAGAAATCTCCACATTTCGAAAGATAATGCAAATTATTCTTTTGCATGATGGGAGTGTTTACGTTGACCATGTAACTGTCAATAATTAATCTCTTACTATACAGTAACAACACTGATTAAAAATGAAAGGCTTTGTAGTTGACAGAAGACGGCTCATCTTCCAGTTTTGAAGGCCTCAAACCCAGACCATCAATGTGGACTTTACCAGATTCCTTATTTCCCCTCCCCCACCTTACCTGAGTTCCAACCTTCCAACTCAGCATTATCCTCATGACCTGCCCTACCTGCTAATCTTCCTTCCAATTGATCTGTTCCACCCTCCTCTCCGACCTATCACCTTCATCCTCACCTCCATCCACGTATTGGACTGTTAGTTACCTTCTCCTCAACCCCAACCCCCTCACATCTATTTCTCCACACCAAACGCTTCCAGCCTCATTCCTGCTGAAGAGCTTTTGCCCAAAACGCCGGTTTTCCTGCTCCACGGATGCTGCCTGACCTGCTGTGCTTTTCCAGCACCAATCTAATCTTGACTCTGATCTCCAGCATCTGCAGTCCTCACTTTCGCCAAGTTGATTTTAATCTTAGTGCGAATCCTCTTGCAAGGATGCCGTCCTTGAAGAAGTTCCCCTCTCTCTACAAAGATCTCAGTGAGTCTCTCTCTTACTTCAACCCCCAGATCATTTCCTCTGCCCTGAAGCTCTTCAACCATGTCCTGAAACAGACTCGAGACCACAGCTACATCGGTCTCCTCAGTGTTTGCCTCCAGAACCAACGGATCCCACATGAAAACCGAACTACATTCAAACCAGCACAGTTTAGATCCCAACAGGACAACCAGTACAGACTGAAAATATCAACAATGGTTTTCCTTCAGGATTCTCCACTCAACACTCGCAACCATGTGCCACCACCTAACCTCTGTACAGTGAGCTGTGCCTCCACTGAGGGCCACACTGTCAGAACTGCAAAGGGCCCCTTCTGGAACATATCCTAAGAATAAGGCATACTCTCAACAATCAGATTTTCTGCAACATCTCAAATATCAATAAAACTGTAAGCACAGCCAACCTTTATATACCCACCTCCATAACCAGCATTCCTCAAACTTTCCAGCAGCTTCACTCGACCTCCTGACATGGTTGCCCTCCATTACCCACGAGGCACCCAACCCACGGTGATCGATGACGTCACTTCCGCCCCAAACGCGGCCGCTTCTGGAGTCACTTCTGCCCCCAAACATTCCAAATACAACATGCGTGACATCACTTCCGTCCCTCCATTCTACGCTGACGTCACACGTTCCGCTACTTCTGCCCCCAACTTCAGTCGTTGCTAACACTTGTGCCCTCACCAACGCCATTCACTTGCATACTGCCGACACGCCCCCTACATATCCCACTGTCACAATCTCCGCATCCAAGAAGCATGAGGGAAAGATCATCTTTGGTAATGATACCCCCATCTCCCCACCACCTCTCCCACTCCATTTACAGTCTCTGACCCCACTCCCTGTGCCATACCTATACCAGGTCCTAGCTCCGAGCCCTGCCGACTTTTTACTATCCATTCAGATCTCCCGCTCACTGAGGATGAGCGATAAGTCCAGAGCAAAGGCCTTACCTTCATCCCCTTCTGTCCTTCCATCAACGAATTCAATCCTCGTTGGAACGTCAAACACTTCTTCCACTGCCTCCGCCTCCGTGCTTATGTTTTCAATCAGGATGCCTGCCCACCTTCCGAGGACCCCTTCATTCACGTCCAACACAGACCATCCACTGGACGCGCCATACTGGCCTATTACCTACACTCGATCTTTTCCTTTCCATCTGCCACCGAGACATTTACCGTCTCAACCTATCTGCCTCCTCCCTCACTCGAAACTCACGCCCTCCCAACGCAAAGTCTCGACTCCCTCTGCTGCAATCCCAATCTCATCATCAAACCAGCTGATAAAGGGGGTGCACTGACAACTACACCAATGAAGCCAGGCCCCAACTCAAAGGCACCTCCTCCTGCTGCTCCCTCGATCAAGACCTCACCCCCCAACTTCAAACCATCATCTCCCAGACCATACATAACCTCATCACATCAGGAGGTCTCCCACCCACAGCTTCCAAACTCAGATTTTGGAAACCTCGCAGTGAGCAATTCTACCTCCTTCCGAATATCCACCAGCCTGACCACCCCAGCCGACCAATCGTCTCAGCCTACTCCTGCCCCACCGAACTCTTCTCCACCTACCTCAATACTGTCCTATCTCCCTAGTCCAGGAACTCCCCACGTACGTTCGATACAACACCCAAGCCCACCACTTCCACCAAGACTTCCATTTTCCCAGCTCCCAACGCCTCATCGTCACTATGGACATCCACCCGCCATGAGTAGGCATCCAAGCCCTCCGTTTCTTCCTCTCCAGAGGTACCCACCAGTTCCCTTCCGCTGACACTCTCATTCGTTTGGCTGAATTGGCCCTCCCACTTAACATTTTCTCAATCGAATGCTCCCACTTCCTCTAGATGAAAGAGGTATCAGTGGACACCCGCCTGGACCCCAACTATGCTTGTCTCTTTGTTGGTTATGTAGAACAGTCCATCAGCCGTAGTTACACTGGCACCACTCCCCACCTCTTCCTCTACTACATTGATGGCTGCATCAGTGCCACTTCGTGCTCCCGTGAGAGGGTTCAGCATTTCATCAACTTCACCAACACATTCCACCTCGACTTTAAATTAACGTGCACAATCTGTACACCTCCCTCCCCTTCCTAGACCTCGACCACTCCATTAATGACGATCAATTCAAAAGTGACATATTTTTACAAACCCATCGACTCCCACAGCTAACTGGATTTCACCTCTTCCCATGCTAACTCGTGTTCCCAATTCCTCTGCCTTCTCTGTATCCGTTCCACCACAGAGAACACCAGATGGCCTCCTTCTTTAAAGACTGTAAGTTCTCCTCCGACATGGTCTAAGATACCCTCTAACGCATCTCATCAACGTTTTGCACCTCCGCCTTCAAAGCCCATCCCTCAAACCGCAACAAGGACTGAACCCCCAGGTCCTCAACGTCCACTCCACCAATCTCCGCATTACCCGCATCATTCGCCGACATTTCTGCCACCTACAAATAGACCTCACCGCCAGGGATACATTTCCCTCGCCATTTCTATCCACCTTTCGCAAGGACCATTGCCTCTGTGACAACCTGGTCAGGTTCGTGCCCCACGTAAGGCACCCTCCCCTCCTGGTATCTTCCGCTGCCACCGCAGGAATTGCAAAACCTGCGCCCACACGGTCCCCTCACCTCCATCCAAGGCTCCAAAGGTGTGGGCTCCTTTACATTGGAGAGACTGGACGCCTTGTTGCAGTGCACTGAAGGGAACATCTCCGGAACACTGGCACCAATCAGCCCGACGGCCCCGTGGCCGAAAATTTCTACGCCCCTCCACGACTCTGCCGTGGACATGCAGATCCTGGGCCTCTTCCACCGCCACTCCCTCACTGCTTGGCGCCTGGAGGAAGAACGCCTCATTTTCCACCACAGAACACTTCGACCTCAGGGCATCATTGTGGACTTCACCAGTTTCCTCATTTCCCTTCCCCCACCGTACCCAATTCCAACTTCACATCTCTTCACCATCCTCATGACCTTTCCTACCTGCGAATCTTCCTTCACACTTATCTGCTCCACCCTCTTCTCCGACATATCATCTTCATCCCCACCTCCGTCCAACTATTGTACTCTTAGGTGCATTCTCCTCACCCCCGCCCCCTCCCATTTATCTCTCCACTCTGGAGGCTCCTAGCCTTTTACCTGATGAAGGGCTTATGCCCAAAATGTTGATTTTGCTGCCTGACCTGCTGTGCTTTTCAGCACCACTCTAAACTTGACTTTGATCTACAGCATCTGCAGTCCTCATTTCAGAGAGAAAATGCATATCTCGGGTTTTCTCTGGATAGGAGGCAATGTCCTTCTGCCGCACCACGTGATACAATTTCGCACAAAGAGAAATGCAGCAGTAAAACCGAAGAGCTCATTGGTTTTTTTTTGCAAAACAATGGATTTCCAACCTGATTGGACGTTACCTTCTGTCTCTGGCATAAGAAACCAATCAGTAGAGAGCACAATATCGATATGCCATCTTATCTCATGACGAATAATCAATTCAGAAATAACTCATTTGTGTTCAAATCTTCCATCATTTCTCTCGAAACATATTAGGAGTTTATTTTTATTTTAATGTTTCTGCTACAGCTGTCTTAGATGGTAAGTTGAGAATTTGTTCATGACTTCATTTCACAAATGTCGCAGTTATGACAATTAATCAGAGCACAGAAATCTCCACGTATTGATCTAAAAAGAAAAGAGTTGGAACCTTCCTCAATTCGTCTCTAAAGTAAATTGCATACGCCAGCTGCAAGTTTTTGCTGAATCGTTCATGGATCAGGCTCATCACAGGGAACTATATGTTACATATGATAAACACCAGGTGTATATTAATTTTGCTTTACAACGCAGGTGGAGTAAAGGACATCAAAGATGGCACCAAAAGTGCACTAAAGCAGATGAAATTATTCGTTGGAGAACATGTCGTCCTTCATATGTTTCTATATGTGCTTGTACATTATTTGACAAGTAAGTGTCGCATTTGTTCAATTGTTTCTGGGGAGAAATCACAGTGATATATAATTCTTTGACTTCTTATGTGTCTTTTCTTTAACAGGGCATTGTCAAGCTGACTCAGTTTAACAGACACCGGCGGAAACCTCAGTAAATGAAGGACATGATGTTCAATTATTCCGTAATTACACAGTGACAAGCAACAATTGCCTTACGTGTTCTGGGATCTTCAATATTCAAGTGGATCCATTGAGTATTTGGTACATGAGAATAGCTTTAGTGGCAATGCAGAAAATCTCCACCGAATCGTTTCTCAGTGACAAGCAATAAATCTGATTGGACTGTGCGGCTACAACTTTTTGAACCACAGCTGACTGACGCCACTGTTCTGAACCTGTGGGGAATTCTGTATCACAGACAGCTGTTGGGTCTGTTAATTATCAATTTTCATTGTGGAGCTGGACATGGCCCTTGCTGATATATGGTTCAAGGGGCATGGAGAGAAATGAGAGTAGTGCACTAAAATTGCATGACCAGTCATGACCATACTGAATTTACTTTAGTTCCGAGGGGCCAAGTGGCCTACACATAAACCAGTTTTCTATTCTAAAGCAGCACGAATTGGTGCCAGGTTTAGTAAATGCAGGCTTCTTTTCAATCTGCCCCCAGTACATTCAACATTCTCCATCACAAAAAATGTTTGGCACAAGGATCATTCTGGCTCCTGTCATTGTGTCTCACAGCCTGCAGAAATACACCGACCAGTCGGACAGCCACAGTTCGCTGATGGTGACATCCCCCTCACGGTTCAAAACATGCAGAAATGCAGAAAATCGATCGCCAACGCCGTCTGCTTTGAAACGGTTACCATGTGGTGGGATGGAGGTAACTCTGCAGGGCCCTGACAACACAGTTACAAAAAAAGTAGGAGGTAGCAGAAAACTAATAACTAATGTTAACTCTTACTAAGTTTTCTTTAATCTGAGTCTCTGTACTTTACTCGTGCACACACGACCAAAACTGCATAAATTTAGATTTGAAAAACATTTTGTAGCGTTACATTTTAGAATCAATGTAACGGAACACAATGGAAGTGAAGGGAGAGCACGATTAAATAGCAAGTCGTCAGTGTCGCAGACAAGTGAGAATTATTACAGAGTGGATAATGTACCTGTTAAGAGAGATGCAGCAGAATGAGGAATTAATAATAGTCGAAATGTTTTCAGAGCGAATGGTGGTTTAGAACAGAGAGAACTGAAGGTGGATTGTTTTATTGCAGCGATAATGGCGCATTTGAATAGAGGGCGCTGACGATAAAATGTTGCACCTGAGACGTTAGATGGGACCCGATTTTGTTTCGTGGCTGCCAGCGTCAGTTGATGTCGTCCAATCAGATTTCAGCGCCTTGTACCACAATTCGTGACGACTGGACAAGGAACGGGAACGACCTGAAATTGTTCTCATTCCAGTGAACTGCAGATAATAATGTTTCTCAGAACTGTCCCAATTGATTTTATTTTCTTATCGTTTAACACAATTTGTCTCGCATAAAATCGGGGACCAAGAAATAACCTAAGCAAACACGAAGAACAGTGTGCTGCAAAGCCCTCAAGCACCGACAGCGAGGACATTACATTGAGCTTGGTTCATTCTGTTAGCGAAATGCTTCTGAGACAACTCAGAAATTTAACTCCAGACTTCATTCCCTTTTTGATATAGGCCAAAGTTCTACTCAATGTCCCTGTTACTCACTGTGATCATCTGCACGCACTGTACCTATTTGAGTTTGATACAATATGAACCACATCAATGGCACCTCCTACAAAATGACCCTGGAGATGAATTGATGCTGTTGTCAGTTTAAATGGTGCTATGTGTCACTGTCCTCCGAGTGAGCTTCAACGTGTTTTAATGTTGAAGCGATTATACTCCAGCCGATGGTGGCACTGTGCCATGAAAAATAAAAAGACAAAGAAACCAGGAATGAAACCGTAACATTGTGAATGAATAATTATTCCTCCGCACAGTTTCTCTCCCACCACTGCTGCCAACACCTTCTGAGAAAGATTTCAGACAAATCCATAGACGCTCCAGATGAACATTTGCAATGTTTTGAAATTCTACCAATGCGGACACAGAGACAGACCGGCCAACAATGCACAGCGAAATACACACATATGAACGCATATTCAAAGAGACACCAAAACGAATATGGACGCAAAACCACAGTTACAACCCCACATACATACACGTGAACATGTTTGTATGCACGTGTGGACACACTCACTCACACACACACACACACACACACACAAACACACACAAACACACACACACAAACGGACTGAAACACAGAAGCGTGCATAAACAGGCATTTAGACATCGACAAATGAACATTTATCCATCGTGTTGGAGAATGAAAGTTTTTTATGGCAGAGGAAAATGTCATTTGGAGCATCAATAAGTAGAATTTAATTAATCTAATCTCATCTTTGAACTCTTTACCAATTGCCTTCTATGGCTTGGCATCGCAATTCCACATCTGAGAAAATCTCAAATATTGTCATTTTGTTTTGTATCTCTACCAAACTTAAGACAGTGACTTGCAGATTCGCAAACCCTCTGGCTGACCTAAAATTACTCTTATCTCCTCTGAACATCCTGCTCCTTATCTAAATCTATGCCTTTCAAAATTTTTAAATTTTCAATTACTCCTTCCCACCAGTCTCCTTTGCTGCACGGAAAACAAGCTTAGTCTTTCCATGCTCTTTTCATGACTAAAATACTTGAACTCAATTCACATATGCAGGTCTCCTCTCAATCCTCTGGAGTGCAAGACAATCTCTCTTAAAACTTGGATTAAAGACCTGGACACAATAATATAGTTGCATTCGAACACAATCTTACACAGTTCCACCATTACTTCCCCACTGTAAACGCGATGATTCATCTACTGAAGTCAAGATTCTCAGTTGCCATTGTACCTTGTCCTACTACCTTGAGGGACCATTGGATATACACTCTTAAACCCTTGTGGTAGGCAGAGCTTCTTAATGTTCTATAGTTCGTCATGTGTTCCTTTGCTTGTTTGTCCTGTTACATCGATAATTTCATAGTTGTTGGACATAATTCAATTTGCCTATGATCAGCTAACCTGATGTACCCGTCGATCTCCTCCTGGAATCGAAGACGAGCTTCTTCACTATTCATCAAAATTTAGATCTTCATATCATCCACGAACTTACTAAACAACACGGCCAAAGTTTCTGTTTGAAGTTTTAAAATATAAACCACAAGAGAAAGGTCTACAACACTGTGGAATTCAACTGAACACAGGTTTCTGGTCAGAAAAGAAAAAATCAGCTCCAAACCATTAGTGTATTCTTCTTATTTTTCTCCGGACTCGGAAAACAAATACTTCAATTTCCCTATATTCCATTGGCTTTTATCTTTGCCTCCCCTGGGATTTTTTTCTTTCTATCAATCTCTCACGAGGGAACTTGTTGAAAGCCATGCTTCGGTGTAAGTTTCATTCCATTTGGGCAGCACGGTGGCACAGTGGTTAGCACTGCTGCCTCACAGCGTCAGAGACCCGGGTTCAATTCCCGCCTCAGGCGACTGACTGTGTGGAGTTTGCACATTCTCCCCGTGTCTGCGTGGATTTCCTCCGGGTGCTCCGGTTTCCTCCTCACAGTCCAAAGATGTGCGGGTCAGGTGAATTGGCCATGCTAAATTGCCCGTAATGTTAGGTAAGGGGTAAATGTATGGGTGGGTTGCGCTTCGGCGGGTCGGTGTGGACTTGTTGGGCCGAAGGGCCTGTTTCCACACTGTAAGTAATCTAAGTAGTGTCTGTCAAATGCATTCTCCTCATCAGCACTCCCGGTCACCTATTCGAAAACCTCAATCATGTTGGTCAGTCACGTGTTTCCCTTCAGAGCACAATGCTGTCTGTTCTTAAATAATCCCTACCTGTGCAAGTGCGCATTACTCGAATCTCTCAGAATTGCATTATAGATTTTATCCATCAGTGAGTTTAGCTGGTCTGCACTTTCCGAATCAATGCCTTCTTTATCCATGTCCTACTTCGGCCATAACGTGGTGCCCTGTTGTCCATGTGCATCTCTAGCCGTGTGTGACTTCCTCTCCTGGAATTTAGCTGGAATAGTGACTACCATTTCATATCTATCAGTCTTCTGTTATATTCTCTCTATACTACTCAGTTCTTATTAAACTCTGATATATATTTATCGGTGCTTCACTTTCATTCCATTTTTCCAGCACATTCTCTCTTTGTCCGTGTAATCAGCATCACTTTGATTTGAGAGATCGTAGTTTGGAAAGTGTAATTTCCAACATGGTACCTGACCCTCATGTGGGGAATGTGGTTTGAGGGTCTGTATTTTGAATTGAACAGTTTGTTGGTACACAAGACTTTGCTATTCGGGGCCAATAATCGGGGTTGGTGTACGTGGATATTATGGTGGCACACGTTGACATGGAATACGATAAACTATCACAAAATGAAAGAGTGAAGCATTGAATGAAGAGTCTTGAGAGTAAGAAAATTGGGAATTTGTGAAAATGCTTATCATGGATGGGAGTTTAGTGACAGTAACTACCTCAGTGTCTATCAAGTCTTTGAGATTCTGCATGTAAATTTGCACGCTGAGCTGGAAGATTCGTTTTCAGACGTTTCGTCACCATGCTCGATAACATAATCAGTGAGCCTTACCTGGGGCACGGATGTTTGGGACCTGCTTTCTATTTGTGTGTTTAGTTTTCTGTGGGTTGATGATGTAATTTCAGGCAGTGATGCCATTTGCTGTGTTGATGTCATTTCCTGTTCTTTCTTCTCAGAATGTGGTAAATGGTGTCCAAGTCAATGTGTTTGTTGACAGCTTTCCAGTTGGAATGTTATGCTTCTTGACATTCTCTTTCACATCTCTTTTGGCTTGTCCTAGGATGGATGTATTGATCCCCCCGAAGCGGTGTTCTTCCCAATCTGTATGAAAGGATACTCGTGAGAGTTGGTCATGATTTTTGTGGCTAGTTGATGCTCATGTGCCCTGATGGCTAATTTTCTGCCTGTTTGTCCATTGCAGTGTTTGTTACAGTTCGTGTCAGGTATTTTGTAAATGACATCAGTTTTGCTTGTTGTCCGTAATGTGTCTTCCAAGTTCATTAGCTGTCGTTTTAGTATGTTGTGTGTCTGTGGGCTACCATGACGCCAACACGTCTGAATAGTCTGTCACTCACTTCAGAGATGTCTTTGATGTAGGGGAGAGTAACTCGCTAAGTCTATGAGAGCCAAATCTTCTTCTTGCACTCGCAGGAAATTACTGATGGTACCTTACAGTGAGATGGAAGCACCAGAGATAAGATGTAAGCTTAGGGAAGGTACGATTTTGCAATATGTGTCTTCAAATGTCTGGAATCCTCTGCTACACAGAGGACTTCAACCATGTCACAAATTGGGGTCTGGTTTGTTTGGGGAGTACTTTGAACAGGCAACAATGGAGGAAATATATTTCACATTTCTTTTCAAGTTGTACTATAAACTAGCCCCTGTCAGAAACGGTGAATTCCTCCCTTGAGTTATTTCCTCACGCAGCTGAATTAAGTTGAAGTACTACAATATTTCTCGTACTGAAAACCGTGTTTGTCAATACGAATAATAATAATATACCCCAATACGCCAATGGGTGGCGTACCTGCACCATTAGGTCATTCACTCATTAAAAAGAGCGAAATGACAATCAGAGACCATGAATGCACAAATGAATTGAACAGCAAAACTTTGGCCAAATGCATAGTTTCTGCCTTCCTCAAAAAGAAAATTAAAAAAAAACAAGCATATAACACTAACAGATAATAGAAATAAATGAATGTTTAATGTGATATTCTGAATCCCAGTCACTGGACTGTCTATGTCAAAATATCTTTTTCTCCAAAATGCCCACAAATGTGTTGAGTTTCTCCAGAAATTTGCAGTTTTGAGAATTTATTCCTGATTATTTGAATAAGCATGCAGAAAGAATTCTGATGCAGACACTGCAGAAGAACCTGATTATGTTGTTACTGTGTTCAAGAATCCGAGGTTTATCAACAGGAGAGTAAACGTAAAAGATGCAGACTAAACAATAAACAGCACACACCATTCCTAAGGACACAGTTCAAACAGATGTACTGGGTTATGTGTCTTCTTGACGATCACATTACTCCGCAGGTTGTCGAAATGTGAAAAATGGGATGGGCAGATAAGATATCCCCATGAAAGGAAAGAACAGCAAGCAGGCAGACAATGATGAAGGAAGGCTGGAAGCAAGTTTGTGAACAAGGAATGATGAGATGGGGAAATGAAAGAAATAAGAAAACAGTATGGGAAAATAATGAATAAACAAATACTGCCTTGGAGTAGACGAATGAAGATTGGGAGAAGTGAGAGTGGTTCTAAATCAAAAGTTCGCTTCTTGCCCAGTAGTAAATCATTTCCAATAGCTGTGCATTCCCTCAGGCTTTGCCTTCGATGTCTGTTAAGCAGGGGAATGGGCTTTATATAACGTTACGAATCTTGTTTCTGTCCATTAAATTGCTGTTTCAGGATGCATGAGGGAGCTGTGCACGCTGGGCAACTTTAATGAGAAAGAATAAAATGAAGTGATTTCCAAATCCCTCATCGTTTAAAGGACCTGGCGAGGGTGACAAAGGGGTATATTAGAATTTTCTTCATCTGCTTTCGAAACAAGTTCTGAGAGACCATATAGATGAAGACGTTGTTGCAAGAACTAAGTATCTGGAGTGTGTTGGTCGTCTCTTCAAAGGTATACAACGGATCACTGAAATCCAGCCCACTAAAGTAACTCTCATCTTTAATCCGCACATATATAAAATGTACGAGAAGAGGAGACCACATGAGTAGGAAGCTTAAAGAGATGGCAAAAAGTAAGGCAATGGACCTCTGGCGATTAGCCATCTCTGGATCTTGTCCCTTAGCAGCACCACAGAGCCTCCTGCGGGCCCTGTTGGCCGCTAGGATGTGTCTTATGGTCAGGACGTTGAGCAACAGAATGAGGGAGAACGGGAGAAAAGGGTTCAAGACCCGAAACAACCAATCATGAAACTGCCAGACTGGCCAGGTATAGAAGTTTGCTTTGACGTTACAAAACCAGGGTATCCCGTCCAAAATGAACAAGGGCTGGAATGCAAGGTAGAAAGGAGCGTTCTTGATGCAACTCAGGACACAGATCATTCCAATAACGAGCGATGCAGTTTTCTTGGTGCAGTATCTTGTCTTCAGTCTCTGATAGCAGATGGCCACAAAACGGTCGATGGTAAAGGCGACTGTCAGCCAGACCGAACAGTCGAGTGTAGCATAGACCAATATGACACTGAGAGTGCACACAGGAGTGGTGGACAAGACACTTTGCCGAAAATAGAAGCGGCTGATTCGATTGAGGATAACTGCGTTGGTGATGACAAGGAAGTCACTCACCGCAATTGCCACCAGGTAGTAGGTGATGCATCGGGAGAGACCGCATCTTCCATGAGATAGAATTATGATCGCCAGCAAGTTGGCTGTGATAAATCAAAAGAGAGTGACAGTAATGAATTAGTCAAAGCACCGGCTGTTGACATATGCATTTTTTTTTATGAAACAGTCTTTGAACATAAACCTGCCAACCCGAGTCTCTGCCTGTTTTGAAATAACTGTCAAGTGTTGTTCAACACATGCAGCATCAAATATCTGTCAATGCACCTGACGAAGGAATAGCACTTCAAATTCTTGTTATTTCAAGTAAACCCATTGGGCTATAACCTGGGGTCATGTCAGTTTTGTCTTTCTCCACTCCAACCCAACACCGCATCTCCACATCAACTGTCAGTGTGATCAGCTCAGGAATAAACATCGCTCTCCTGTCACTGAGTTAAGGCCAGGAGCTATTGTTCAATTCGGGATAAACAGCATAATGTGGTTGTCATGAAATTATTCATAGCAAGCATAGCCAACCTTTAATCCATAAATATTGACCGACTTCGGCTGCTCACCAGTGGTGTCTCACCCTTCACAATCACATGCTTCAATTTTTCTGAAGCACCAGCATCTGGTCATTCCCGTAACATCATACATCTGTCTGAAATCTCATGTTAACTTATTTTATCTTCTGTTCCTTCCTCAAATTAATATCGCGAATTGTGTTGATTATAGGTGTATTGAGTAAACCCCACCCCACCGTCCCCAAATTGATGGAACATTCTCCTGAGCAGCTCGGTTTCTGCTCTTTTCTTATGACGTTCATTTGAACAAAACAATGTTATCGTCCATTGGGAACTCAATACCCGATTACATCATTCCAGAGCACATAGTATAAATTCTGACACGGTGATAAACAATTCATCCTACAATCAACTAAATTGCATTTCACCGAATTGGGCTGGACCTTAGTCTGTGACAATATTACACATTAACGTTCATGCATTGTCATTCACCACAAATTTCAGTTCAGCGTCTCATAGTTACTTTTTTCTATAACTGCACAGCATGCAAAATTGAAGAGCACAATTCCCTTCGTTATAATGAAATTGGAAGTAATTTACGATTATTTTTCAGAGCACAGATGTTATTTCCTAATTTATTATATAGATTAGAGACCCACTGAAGGTCCTTAAAATTAACAGTTGCATATTGGAAAGATTCTACCAAATCCTGGAAGGAAAGGAAATAAACTGGAAATACATGATAAGGTAATCGATTTTTTCGAGAATCAGTGACTTACCAGGGCCACCAACAGCAGCGAGAATTGAATAGCAAATTACAAAGAAGGGGGCAATGACTGCCTCATGCATCTTCGTTCAGAAACTGCAGGAGTTGTTGTCGCTGTGGAGGGTTGCTCTGCGACATATTCAAATGGCCCCTCATTTATTCAGAGTGATAGTCGCAAGAGGGACAATTAAGGTACAGCACACAGCTTACTTACATTTCTTTGAACAAAGAGATTACGTCACTGCTCATGCCTTCCAACAAGGCGAATAACTGTATTTCCCTTCGGGGACAGGCTCACAATGCACAAAATATGTTGTTGAGTCTTTCAGTACTGATTCCGCTGCTGGTAAATACTTAGTTGAGCCTCTTTCTTCTTCCCATTTCTGCCATTTCCCAGATTTTTCTTCATTTTAAGCGTCAATTTACTTCATCGTTGGCTTCACTTATATGTGTTTTAGTGCCTAATATTTTAACATTTTTTCAACGTTTCCATAAATTTACAGTTGAAGGTTTGGAAAATCACATTCAACAAACAAACCACCTCAACATTGTGCCGACCATCAAATGCAAATTTAAGTAACGTTGAATCTGAAAAATTCTTCATTTGGTCCGATGAATCACAAATGCAAGAAGGCGTTCAAATGCTGAAGGTTCTGTCGAGCGTTTCTGCTGCAAAAACAGTTGACCATTTTCAATACTTAATGTAACGAGAGAAACATCAGGTTAAGGAGTGATTGGAAGTTTGCTTCAAAGTATAGTGCCAAGTTCATCGACTACACAGGCATGGTTAATTTATTGCAGGAAGCGTCGTATCGTTGTGCATGAGCAAATGAGATTAAACCATTTACAGTTTTCAGAGGGACAGAGGTCTTGTAATATTAAAAGAATGGCGTATCATTTTATCCAGGTTCCAAACGATTTCACACACGATCGAAACCAATAAATAGTATGTGAATATATGGTGCCATCAACACGCTGCAGAGAAAGAACAACTAAAATAGGGCCTGGTTTAATAGAAACAGAGATGTGGTGTAGCTTATTACAAACAGAGACCAGTTGCGACATAATGTGAGCAAAAATGATAGAAATTAAGCAGTGAAACTAAGCATAAACATTAACACATACTATTAGTTCATTCACCATCTAGTCTCATGGAAATAAATAAATGAACTGTTTGTAAAATAACTGTGGAATGACAGAAATTATAAAATAATTAGAGACAGAAACTGATTCCTTAAACATTGCAATTGCACAACCAATGGTAGGATCTCGTGCATTTAATAATTGTGTTCTCAGTATGTTCATCAAGGAGGCACGTTCTAGATACATTACAACCAGAGTCTGTTGAAACAGTGAGCATATCAGAGCGTACTTAGAACCAAAATATGCCAGAGAGAACATTTTGAATGTGTGAATCCGATAAGCGTGTGACACTGGCATAAACATTAGTTTCAATTAAAAAAAAACAATGATGAATGAGATAGAGCGAGTAAGGTAATATTTAGTACCTGGGGAAGTAATAATGGAGTCATAGCCAGAATGGCATTTAAGTTGACAGGCATCAGCAAGATAATAATGAGGTCTGGTAACTCACGAATAAAGATGGAGTCGCATCTATAATTCAAATAATTTAAGATTATTCGGTCATATTCAAAATCTATTCACAGTGTCCACGAAGCTCACTCATGTTCCAAAGTTCTATGTTTCTGCAGTGCATTGTGTAGATTCCGTTACTGAGCATGTATGACACAGGGAGAGATGTTTTGTGGAGGCAGTGCTCATCCACTTGGCTCCATTTTACTGAATGACATCGAATTTATCGGTTATCTGAGAGCTCTCTCAGTGATCTGTGAACTCCATGTGTAATTCCCAGCGTGTTCAGGTTTTTGTGCAGCTCTCTCCGTACTGCATACAACTGTCTGTGCTGAGTGCTGACTCTGTATATAATAATACATAGAGGAGTCATTTGCTTGTTTTTGTGAGATCATTGACCAACCGATTTTCACTGCAGGATCAATGGATGCAGAAATTCGTATGCCTTCACCATTTTCTTTATTCTGCTCTCCTGACGTCTGTCTTTGAATCGTGTATTTGGGAGAGTGTCCTAGGGACTGACAGTACCAGTAAACTGCATACGGGCAGATCCCTGAATAATCACAGCTTAAAGTAACCGTGTCACCGGCAGGAGATATTTGTAGGGATCGACCCCGAGAAACCAGGGAACAGGAATATTTAGGATGACATTCAGCATCATCACTTATTCATCCTCTGTTGAAAGGAGAAAATGCAAAACACAGGAATGTTTCTGTTTATTTTCTTGATGCTATACTTTGATATGTTCTCTCTTGTGGTTAGCACTGCTGCCTCACAGCGCCAGAGACCTGGGTTCAATTCCCGACTCAGGCCACTGACTGTGTGGAGTTTGCACGTTCTCCCCGTGTCAGCGTGGGTTTCCTCCAGGTGCTCCGGTTTCCTCCCACAGTCCAAAGATGTGCGGGTCAGTTGAATTGGCCATGCTAAATTGCCCGTAGAGTTAGGTAAGGGGTAAATGTAGGGGTATGGGTGGGTTGCGCTTCGGCGGGTCGGTGTGGACTTGTTGGGCCGAAGGGCCTGTTTCCACACTGTAAGTCTAATCTAAATCTAATCTAACGAGGTGATGAGGTGACGTTTTGTTTTACATATTTTCTTCTTATGATGTGCCAAAACATGTCTTGGAAACTGATTCAACAGTGATGTTTTAATGTGTTATCAGCATATCAAAACCCTTTGATGAGAATGATGTTGACGCGTTCTTTATTCCATTGGAATAATTGGCTAGGCAGATGGAGTGGTCCCAGCTTTTATGGGTAATGCTTTTTCAGACCAAACTGGCAGGCAGAGCTCGTGAGACAACTGCTGCGCTGTCAGTTGAGGAGACAGTCTATGAAGACAAATAATCCAAGAACAAAGAAAATTTACAGCTTAGAAACAGGTCTTTCCGCCCTTCAAGCCTCAGCCTCTCAAAATGTACTGCCCAAACCTGAAGGTCAATTCCTGAAAATCTGTATCCCTTTGCTCCCCACCTACTCACGCATCTGTCCAGTCGCATCTTAAATGAATATGCCGTGCCTGCCTCTACTACTTCTGCTGGCAACGCGTACCAGAAACCCACCACCCTTTATGTGAAGTACTTGCCGCGTGTAACCCCCTTAAACTTTCCACCTCTCACCTTGAACGCGTGACCTCTCGTTATTGAATCCTTCAGCCTGGGAAAACGCTTGTCTCTATCCACCCTGTCTATACCCTTCATGATTTTGTAATCCTCTATCAGGTCCCCCCTCAATCTTTTTTTTTTCTAATGAAAATAAACCTAACCTCTCTTCATTGCTAGCACTTTGCATACCAGGCAACATCCTCGTAAACCATCTCTGCAACCTCGCCAAAGCGTCCACATTCTTTTCTAATGTGTAGACCAGAATTGTACACAGTATTGTAAATGCGGCCGAACCAATATCTTATACAATTTTAACATGACTTGCCAGCTCTTATACTCAATATCCCGTCCAATGAAGGCAAAAATACTATATGCCTTCTTGACCACCCTACCCACATGTGCAGCAACCTTCAGGGTACAATGGACCTGCACTCCCAGATCTCTCTGCTCATCAACTTTTCCCAAGGCTCTTCCATTCATTGTAGAATTCGCTCGAGAATTAGTCTTGCCTAAATTCATCGCCTCACATTTATTTGCATTGAACACCATCTGCCACCTTTCCGCCCAACTCTCCAGCCTATCTGTATCCCCCTGTATTCTCTGACAGTCCATTATGCTTTCTGCTACTTCTGAAATCGTCGTGTCATCTGCAAGTTTGTTGATCATGCCAACAGTGCCCTCTTCCAGATCATTTATGTACATCACAAACAACAGTGACCTCAACACTGACCCCTGTGGAACTCCATTGGTCAGCTTTCTACATTTCGAGAAACTCCCTTCAACGACTACTCTCTGTCTCCTTTTGCTCAACCAGTTCTTTATCCAACTAGCGAGAGCACATGCACACCATGTGACTTCACTTTCTCTATTAGTTTACCATGGCGTACCCTATCAAACGCCTTAATAAAGTCCATGTATATGACATGAACAGCCGTTCGTTCATCCATCAACTTGTTCACTTCCTCGAAGAACTCTATTAATTTGGTAATGCACGATCTCCCCGCACAAAACCCCGTTGCCTGTCACTGATTAGCCCATTCTTTTCTAAATATAAATAGATCCTATCCTTCACTATCCTCTGCAGCAACTTTCCCACCACCAACGTCAGGCTCATTGGTCTGTAGTTAACCAGAATATCCCAACTACCCTTCTTGTACAAGGGGACAGCATGATCAACCTTCCAGTCCTCCAGTACCTCACTTGTATTTCAGGATGCCACAAAGATATATGTCAGGTCCCCAGCTATTTCCTCTCTCGCCTCCCTCAGCAACCTGCGATAGATCCCATCCAGTGCTAGGGATTTGTCTACTTTGATAACCTCTCGCTGACCCAACACATCTTCCCTGCTTATGTCAACGTGATCCAGACTAATAAAAAAATTATCTCTAATCTCAAGACGCATCATGTTCCTCTCCTCAGTGAACACTGATGCAAAGTAACCATTCAGAATCTCAGCCATTCTCTCAGGTTCGGCACACAGCCTTACTTCATTATCCTTTAGTGGACCAATCCTTTCCCTAGTTACTCGCTTGCTTCTTATATAAGAACAAAGCACTTTGGCATTCTCATTAATTCTGCTTGCTAAAGCTATTTCATAACCCTTTTATCCCGCTTTATTCCTTGTTTAAGATTTGGTTTACAGCAAACCGATGTCTCAAAAGACCAAATTAAATAAGCAAACATTCTTTCTAGTTTCACATGCATTCCTGAGGCTGGAAAAATGGGAACTTGATTGGTTAGATGAATGCACATATGAAATGAACTGAAAATAAATAGCAAGTCGATCATTCCTGACAACGATTCTTCAAATATACGTCTTCATCTTGACTTACACCCAGGTCTCTTGTATCTGAAATTCGTTGAATAATCTTCTGATTTTCTGGTGGGACAATGTTTTTTGTTGAACTTTTCGAATTTGGGATTGACGTTCTGCCTGGTACAAAGCTCAGTGAGCCTTCTCTTGTGATCTAAGCAACAGAAGGAGCAACATCGATCACAGATAACTCCGGGAATGGAGTCCAGACGGTCGGTACTCATCATTCATTTAAGCACCTGCTCGCCATATTGATGGTCACCCTCTATTGACCTGTTAGACCAGAGATGCCCGAGGTGCAGTGAAACCACCGACCTAGGGCCAGGTGTCATTCATTCTTTTGCTTGTGGAAATCAGGACCTGACTCGAATATTCTGCTCTCAACTTGGACACTGTAACAGAATCCGTTCCTTCTAAAGTATTTGCTTTAGTTACTTTGATAATAACAATAAATCGATCGTTCAGCAACATAAATCAGAGCAAGATGGAATGCAGAGTCACTTACCAGCTGTGACAGTCACGGCCATTCCTGATCCATCTACTTAATCATAATGACACAATCATGCTCCTCTCAGCCTCCAATATACAAGGACCAGTTGTACCTCAAACGATCGAAAAATCATTAACACGATGCTTGACCAAACTATTGTTTCATGAGATTTGGATAGATAGGCAATATTCTCTGTGGTCAAGTTTCCTTTGTCTCAGGTCACCTGATCTTCTGTCAAATGGCACTGGAATACAGAAGGTGGATGTTCACATCATATCAGATGAGAAGAATCGAAAAAAGAAATATGTGCTTGCAAGGGAGTGTTAAGGTATCAGCCGACATTACAGCGAAGTGAACTTCAAGCTAACAATCGATATTGGTGCTGGCGAATTTATATTTTAATTGTGCAGAGTTATTTGTTCGGGCTCCTTTCACTGTGCTTTCTTCCAAATTGGCACAGTGCCATAAATCTGTGTAAAACTTCCCAAGACTAGTTGAGATTTGGGACATTACAGCTGAACTGAAATTCCCAATTCCAGTTGTTAGAACAGGATATCCACCCACGTCAGTATCCTTTAACTGTGATCAGTTCCATTCATCCACACAAGTCTTGACAGCGGGATCACCATTCGAACACACTTGGCATCTGTGAAACACAGAATGTTTTTTTAAAATGACTCAGACGTTGGGACAGAAGCTGCGAGGCAGCAATGTGGGAATTTCTGGATAGATTGCCTCCGTTTTCAATTTCTTTCTATAATAGTCTCCCGTCAGAGTCTTGGAGCGACGGGAAGCCGAGGCCCATCAATGTATATACCGGACCAGTATCGAGCATTACAGTAATCGGTGGAGGTGTCTTCAGCTCTGATATCCCAAATTTACAACGAAAATGTATTTTTTGCTTTATTCAGGGGCACAACACATCTCCCACCGCTTGTGATCCGCTTCCATTCCGTCGCTGCCTGCGTTTGACTAAAGAATTATTCACTCTCAAAATAGTGATAAGAATTATGACTTTCAAAACACAGTTGATGGTGAGAGACTGGCACTCCTTCCTGTTGACCACTACTAGGCTCTGTGTCACGGACTGACTGAAATTTAAACAGAGAGAAGTGAGCGGACATTAGGACATTAACACAACATGGTTAAAATTGCAGATTCTGCTGGAATGACTGAACACAACACATCTTCCATCGCTTGTTGTCCGCTCGCATTCCCTGCGCTGCCTGCGTTTGACGAAAGAATTGTTCACTCTCAAAGTAATGACAAGAATTATGATTTTTAAAAACACAGTTGATGGTGAGAGACTGGCACTCCTTCCTATTCACCACTACTAGGCTCTGTGTCACGGACTGACTGAAATAACCTGGAATTTAAACAGAGGGAAGTGAGTGGACTTTAGAACTGATACACACAACATGGTTAAAATTGCAGACTCTGCTGGAATGCGGGCGAAATCGACAGCAGTGAAGTTTTGATTTCACGCAAAGTTGGTTTCTGCGATCGATACTCACAAGGTAAACAGACACAGAGGATCAAACGAAGAAGTGTACCCGCGTTCCTGTGTTTGGATCTGGTAGTTTGATGATGGGAAAGGGAAGATTACTCCAGAAGCCTGTATGGGGACCTGGACGGAAGTTATTCAGATTGATGGAGTCGATTTGCTAGCTGCAGTGTCCATGATGTATTTGATCGGCCGAGCTACTTCAAGATCTCTGTACTTGAGACAGGTTTGAAGAGGTAGCCTATAGTTTTACGTCACTTCACCAGCTCTGTAAGCGACGTAGTAATCACCTCCCATGTTCGCTCAAAGCCCAAGGGGTGGTGTGGGGATGATGGTAGGGACATTTTCTGCCAGTGATCACTGCAGCCCTTCCTGGCCACGCGTCAATTAGCTGGGTACTCAGTCTGTGTTTTTATTTAGTCTTGTGTGTTGAGCAAAGAATATCGAGCGATGATGCTGGGAGAAACCAAGAACAATATTCACTACTCGATCGTTCCCAGCATCACTTTCTTATAACTCCCTGCCTCGCCCCGATCTCATGTTAATTCAACATTTCTGGAGATGATTTAATACTGAACACCTCAGTGGGACCCAGGTGAAACATCTGATCAGGAAAACTAAACCTGAAACCTTATGGCTTCACTCGGTCTTGCAATTAAGGCTCGGAATACAAAATGATATCATCCAGTGAGAAAGTTATGTTGAACATAGATAATTTACAAGACGAACAAACATTCTCAGAAACTTAAACAGGCAGTTTCTGCAACAGTCCTTTGTGACTGCTGTTCAAATTTAACTCAGAAAGATGTCCCAAGTTTTAACAAGATTACCACGCATTCTTCTGAACTGTGGAGAATGCTGTCTGAGCTTCACGTCGGTACAATCCGACTGTTCCAATAATTAATCTGACGAAGCCTCATTACTCTCCCTCTCTGGACCAGGGTTTAGTGCTCGTGGTGGGAGGTGACCATTCTAAAGGAATTTCATCTCAGACTTCTCCAAAAACTGATGATGTGTGATCTGTTGTGACTGCCATCATTTCTGTTCTTTCCAGGTTTAAGTGTTGATGCTTTTTGTTTGTTTTCCCCTCAAACCTCTACTAAAACCTGTTCTGAGTGTAACATTGAGATTCAGAGGAGTTTAAGTCTGTTAAAGTGAATACCTACTCACTACACAGGGTGGCACTCAGTTTATAACACGTCAATGAACAAGAATAGTATAAGACTTTTATTAAAAGAGGAAGTGTTTGAGAAACTCATTAGGGTTGGCAGCATTCACAGAGACAGTAATATTTTATGTTCCGATTCAAAGGATTGACTTTTGCAACGTGATCTATAGTTGCTGCCAGACCTGATGAATTTCTCTAAAACTTGAATGTCATTAGTTCAGATCGCCAGTATCCGCATATTTTGGGCTATGTGCCCACGTGCATAGAAACACCGTTTCCGGAAACTCCGTCAGTGATTTTGAATATCCTACTGTTGCTGACCATGCCTTGAACTGTTTGGATCATTAAATCTGGAATTCTCTCCTGAAATATTTGAAAACGTTTTCTTTCATTGTCCTACTTGCAAACACTCATTCCAACTGATCACTTTGGCCAAGATTTTCGTCATGTCATTTAGATTAGACTTACAGTGTGGAAACAGGCCCTTCGGCCCAACAAGTCCACACCGACCCGCCGAAGCGCAACCCACCCATACCCCTACATTTACCCCTTACCTACCTCTACGGGCAATTTAGCATGGCCAATTCACCTGACCCGCACATCTTTGTGACTGTGGGAGGAAACCGGAGCACCCGGAGGAAACCCACGCAGACACGGGGAGAACGTGCAAACTCCACACAGACGGTCGCCTGAGTCGGGAATTGAACCCGGGTCTACAGGCGCTGTGAGGCAGCAGTGCTAACCACTGTGCCACCGTGCCGCCCATGCTTCGGCGGGTCGGTGTGGACTTGTTGGGCCGAAGGGCCTGTTTCCACACTGTAAGTCTAATCTAAATGACATGACGAAAACCTGTGAAACTCCGAGCCATTTTGTTACGTGAAAGCTCAGTCTTCAAGTTGTTATTGATTGAGACCAGATCACTGATTGAATGCAATAAGCTGTACCAATGTAAGTCCAAAGACACAGATTGTTACAATAGAGCTGGAACTAAGTGGCTGTATTATCCGTTTACTGGATCAGGTCACTGTACTTTGTCAGAGCTTTTATTACAGAGCTAAGAGGTTCTGGTTTCATTTTATTATCCCTGGTGTCAAAATTCTGTAACAATATGTTTGTTGAAGAACGACGTGAGGCAGTATAAATTGAAGAGTGAAGTGTAAAGAATGGGAATGTAACACGGACAGAGGAGTGGTTGAAGGCATCCTTTCTTTGCTGGAACCAGGCTGTAGTTTTATCCGAATACCACTGCACTTTGTTTGAATCTTACAAACATGACCAAGTAATGAAGGTGTTCCGTCTCACAGAGAGGCTTTGGATCCAGTTCTTGAGTAGAGGCACTCAAGCTGATGCATTGATTCTGGGCCGAAGACATTCTTTCCGTGCTGGAAAGAACTACTTGATATGACTGGTAATCGATACCTCCAGTACAGGATGCTACACAAGACAGGACATTGGGTGATTTGAAGCGGAAAGTGTGAGATCTTCTGCCCTGTTTCTTCCGGTTGACGGAGGTGGATGGTTCGAGAGATTATATCAACATTCCAGTAGGAACATAGGAGCCCACTTCTTGTCCTTCTACCTTCCCTGCCCGTATCTCCTTCAATAGAGGCCAGATTATTGTGAAGATTATGAGATAAGAAGTCATGAATCAATGACAATCCAACGGCTGTTCTTACTCAAATTTTCTGGGAAATTTCCCAAGAATTTATCAGGTCCGTTCAAATCAATTTCACAACCTCCCTTTGTGCTTTTGAATGTTCTCTCTCTGACTCTTTTCCATTAAGTATCAATTTCACAGGCAATGGAAAGGAGAGGAAAATTGACGGATGGATGGAAAATTGAACAATCCATTTTATCAGAACCGGGTGAAGTCGTTGAATTGATCATTAATTGAATATTATCTGTTTTGGAAGATTGAATGAAAAAGCCTTATTTACAGTGCAGAGAAACTGTAACTGTGTTGCTTGGATGGACAAAGCTGACGCCAAACATCTGATCCAGCGGAACAGACAGGAATGAATGTTCTATTCTGAACGGCATTCCTAACGTGGAGGATATACTGCAGTATGTAGCGACCGGCTCAATTGCCATTCTGTTCAGAAAACACATTGCTAGTAGCAAACAGAGAATACGCATTTCACTTGTTGGAACTGTGGAAGTGATTTTCTCAGTCATCCACCCTGTTGAAGCATCATCAAGTTCACACTGTGGAAAAACTGATTGCACACCCTTCTCTAATTCTAAACTCCAGCAATTTTCCACGTCTTGTCCGTACTGGAGAACAGTAATTTTGAATAAGAAATGTTTCTCTTTCACAGATACTGCCAGACAAGCTGAGCTTCTACAGCACTTTCTGTTTTTGTATCAGATCTGCAGTTCCACAATGTTTTGTTTGTTTTGACTAGGTAGTACTAGAACATATGACAGATAGATTGATCATGAAGGAATTGGTTCAGTCGTGTATTTAAGGAGCAAAGGGATTTATAGAATCGGAATAATTGATGGTGGAAATTTTAGAGCTTCTGTCATGTGCAACTGAAAAAGATGGTCTCCAGTCATGAAGCAAGTGAAATCAAGAATGCACAACAGACATGAATGAGATGAGTGAAGACGTTTTGAAAGGGTTTGCTTCTGCAGGAGATTACACTGACAGGAGGAGTTCTAACCCTAGACCAAAATGACGATGTGAATCTTAAACTGTTGTGTGGCATCCAACTCCAAAACCTTTATAGTTTCGGGAAGACATTAATACATTATGTAAAGTAAGTTAAAACAAATGCAATTATTTTCAGAATCACTGACATTGTCGACATTTGTGGACATTGTAAGTGAACTTCTCAACTTTTCTTAATTTTTTTTTATTTTCTACTCTGCCAACCTTTGAGGCACTGCATAGGTCGCTGGTTAATGATTTGCCCCTCAATTCCACCAGAACCAACTACCATTAAAATATACCAGCAGGTCATCGATGCCTCCAGTACAAAAACAAATCAAACCAAATCAAATCAGATCAGTGGAAAGCTCTTTCTCATGACGCCCTTGGGAATCGTGGTCTCCACGACTAGAAACTGCGTGATTTTTCTGACAGTTTGGATGTCTGTATGGTCACTTTCTCAGTGACTAATCGAAAATAGACTTGTTAAGGTATTTTGCAAAATGTTTTGATTCATTATCTACCCCAAGACCTGCAAGAATGTGTTGTAAAATATGAATGAGATCGCATTTGTGATTTTGTTGCTGTATGACCTGATTGGATTACAATGACTTTGTTTCCCCATATTCAGCGCTGATGAACAGCGTCGTTCTGTGTGAAGACGCCGGTGTGTATCAGCAGCTCAGATAAATTAGTAAATCACTTCCCCCACTCAAAAGAGGAGTGCGTTGTACTGAGAAGACGAATCGTTGTTGAGTTAGATGTAAGGATGATGTGGTAAATATTTTCCCACTCATGGCGGGAGAATGGCGTCGCGGGACCTGAATTCGCGGATGTACAGTGAGTTGCGGCGATCTCTTGAACCTACTACTATCGTGAGATGAGAAGAACAATCTATCATCGTTATGAACACGTTGATGAAGAATACGTTTACCAGAGTGACTTTCGAATTTCTGGCAGTTTGGACATTTAAAAGGTCTCTTTTCTATTAGTGTGAATGCAGTGATGTAAGAGCATACGTGATGGCCCGATGAATTCCTTTCCATACTTCGAACAAATCAATGGCTTCTAATTAGTGTAACTGTGTCGATGAATTTTTAACTCATATGGGTATCTGAACTCTTTCCCACAATCCATTGCGTAGGTGAAATTGAATCTCTCGAGTCTGGATGATCTTTTGAAGTCTTCTTTACACTCAATACGTGTTCTTTTAATTGTACATTTATTGGTGAAATGATTATTGAAGAGATTTGCTTCAAATCTATCTGAGCCTCGGTCATCTTTTCAATGTCTGGTCTGACATTTATTTATTCACTTATTCCCGGTTGTCATTGAACTATCAACCTCATATTTGTCACAAGTGCTTTTCCCCTGAGAATCTTAATTTTGCTTTTGCATGTTGTCTTCAAAATGGCATTGGTTTTGCGACCACTGTCTGCACCGTTGATGGGAATAAACCTTAATCGTGTCGGAAATACTTCTGCTTGAAAGCAGTTCAATGTTCACCCGTGATTTTGATTGCAATTTATCTGGCTCCGATACATTTGTACCCATTGAAGTTTGTTTATCTCCTAATGACTCTGATTCTTTGCTGCATTCTTTGCCTGTAGGCGGAAGGAACAAACGTTGGTGTTCCAACTTCAAAATACATGATGTTCAGATCTTGATGACTTTAATGACTACGTCAGATTTTGATGAGACAGATGAGCTCAGTTTCACAGCTACCAAGTATCTGTTTCAAATGCACTGCAGAAATAAAACGTAATTAAAGCCTTCAACACCAGATCAGAATGGACGTGCAGGAGTGAATATTCTCTCGAATAAATGTACAACAATGCAAAGACTGGAGATCTGAAACGAACGAGTAGCTTAACAGGTCCAGCAGTACCTTAGTAGAGTAAATTACAATTAACATTTCAAGTTCAACCACTCTTATGCATTATTGGAAACGAAACGCTGATTTGCCTCCAAAGATGCTGCCAGACATGCGTTACTTCGCAATTCCAGCCTTACTTCACTTTTCCTCTTGGTTTAAATTGCCCGTGGATAAATCCCCTGCTAAACGATTTTACCAACTCCATCCCTGTGAATTTTGAAGAGCTACTCACAGCTTTCTTTTCCGCATTCAGGATTAGTGCGCATGCACTCTGTTGACCATTGCACTCCAGCAGCAAAGACGTCAACCGTTCGTTAGGGCTTGTCATTGAGACATGCGGTGTCACAACTTCAGGCTGTTCACTATCAGTGCAGGACCATGAATGTCATGTTCGACGTTTGAGATCAGCACTGGGTGTTTATCATGTTCTTTCAAGAAACCATCAATGATGAGTGCATTCTGCAGATGCAGTCCTGGAATAATTTAGGCAAAACGAATTAGAATAAATTGTTTTTATTAATTAGTTGAAACTGAAGAATCTTAAGAACCGATGGATGAGTAAGGGACGATTGCGAGTGGTAGAGTGAGGAAATACAAATAAGGTGAGATTTGGAGTCTGATGCGGAATCACAAAGTAGCAAGTTTAGTGTGGGCAAGAAGTTCCAAGAGGGGAAGCTGCTGCCGTTGCTTATAAAAGGAGGGAGACAGCTGCAAAACATTCCTTGGGGAACCCAGGATCTGGAAAGGCTGATAAATGTGCTGCCAAATTTGCATGATGGAGTAGGAAAGTTGATTAGAGCCTTTGAAGAATACATCGCATGACAGTTGTTGGCTATGGGGGATTTGAAGGTCCTGCCAATACGGGTGGTGGGACCCCCAACTTAAGAAAGATAATTGACTGAGCCTACTTGAAAAATGTTGTGGACAATCCGATGATTGATGGTGCTGGGTTTGATCGAGTAAGACAAAGGGAATGGAAGGCCCTTGGACTCGCCTAAGACCGATCCCAATGCTTTGAGAAAGGATCCATTGGGAGACACTGGATAATAGGCGCCTATTTGGAAAACCAGTTGAAAAGTTAGAAGTTTGATACAGAACACGATGTGGAAGTTAGTCAGCTGTTGATTATTATGTTTCAGACTGGTATTTTTGAGGCAATTCCCCCTCAATTCAATTCTAAGCTAGAGGACGTAGTGTCTCTGATGTCCAAGGCCCGTCAGGAATTCAGAGATCACATCTTCCGTGCCGTCGAAAGGTACCACAAAGACAAAAAGAAGCTCTCTGAAAGCAGGAGGATATGATAAGAAATTTGATGCAAACACAGCTCGAGGAACTTGAAAAGACACTGAGAAAAAAGTTAGATTCTGTTGCCAGTGACAACTGGGATGTTCAGCGCCGATGAAATGAACAACATGCTTGTCGAGGGAAACCCGTTATCGTCGCCTGGCAAGAGCCAGACAACCCAAAGCCGATAATACATGTTTTTGGAGGAACTTTTACACGGATATCATAGTAAGGGCAATATAAAATTAACTAACAGTCTCGACGGAACTGAGGTCCCCCAGGACAGAGGCAAAAAGGTGAGTGGCCAAAAGGTATGGTGAGAGGTCAGACTTAGGGAGGATCAGAAATAGTGTGTTTGGAGTATTCTCAACCTGGTCATTTTGGAAGGACTTGCCTTTATTGGACCTCCCGGCCCCAGGGTAGACCTATGGTTCAGGAATGACCGACTGTCTCCCCACAAAATCGCTACAGGCCCAATAGGCATGTTAATCTGTACAGGATGTGCTAGGGGTGCACAGAGAACCCAAGTGATAAGGGGCAATACTCTATTATTATACGGGAGGCTGAACTAGAACTTTATCGTGCAGGTTAGGTTGAAAGGACAGTTTATTCCTATGATGATTGGTACTGGAGCAATTTATACTTGTGTTCAACCGCAATCTGCCCCCCGCCTTTCCATATCAGGAAAGTTTGGTGGGACTATAGGGTCATTGCAAAAACTGCAGTTGACAAGGTTTACAGCTCCAGTAAGTTTACAAATCAGTCGTCATGTCTGTATTAGTCCCTGAGGTGACACCAATTGATTTGCTGGGTTGGGACGCCTTTTTGAAGTGAGAACTAAAATTGAAGTGTACGCAAAAGGGATTTGCTGTAGGTATAGCGAATTCTCAGTTGATGTTGCAGGAAACCAGAAAGGCTGTTGTATCGACGACAGAGATGGTTATATTTGGGAAACTTGGAAATAATGGAGGAAAGAGGCTTTAGGTTTACTGCCTTTGGCGTTGCCACCCTAGTCTGATGTGCATTGTACAGTGATTTTTAACGAGATTCAAAGTAAAGTCGTAGGGGAGCGGTGGCACTGCGAGGTGGTCACGCCGCAGCATTTACAGAGTGTAGCTATAGCGACAGGGAAACAAACTGGTTTCCAAAAGATCAATGAGGATTCCATGCAACATTGTGCGTGGATTGTCGTGTTGATGAACTTATTGACGATGCCTTCAGCGTCAGCTTTTATAAAGTAACAGGCACACAAGATAGGTAGTGATAGGGTGGTCAAGGAAGATCAGGCAGCAGATGAAGCGGCTAGACTGGTTTTTGTGTGTGCTTCAGATGTCATTGCAAACCAGTTGTGTTTTGATCCAGAGCCAACGATAGCCGACATCATTGTAATGCAACGTAAGCCGACCATAGCTGAGCGCTGGTGTGGGGGCAAAGGAGGAGGCAGGCGTAACAATGAAAGCCTGTGGTGCACAGAGGAAAGTTTGTGGGTGGCGCCCAGCCCTTTGTTGACCATTCTTATCACAAAGGCACATGGGTTTGATCATTGTGCCAGAGGCAGATTGCTGAGCAAGATAAAGAGCGATGGCATTTGGCCACCTTGTAGGCTTCAATGGATTACGTATTATTGCAATGTGATGTCTTTGCTCAAAATAATGTCAAAAAGGGAAAAGCGACCCTTACAGGATAGACACCTGCACCTGAAGAGCCATTTAAGCATTTGGTGATTGACTATGTGGACACGATAAAGACGGTGAGAAAGAAGAGATGTATGTTGGTGGTCATTAACAGGTTTAGTAGCTGGGTAGAAGCGATCCCGTCGAAGGATTCTGTGGAAGGCACAATGACAACTTTTTAACAACATAAGTTATTCTGAGGTTTGGAAGACTGTCTGAGATCAGTCCGGATGATGGGTCTGCCTTTATCTAGAAAGTGGCTGAGTTGGTGCGACAGGTTTTACATATTAAATAGAGGTTTGGCTGTGTGTATCATTCCCAGTCGCAGGTTATGGTGGAACGGGTTACTGTTAATTTGAAGGATAAGTTGAATAAAACTTGTGTGGCCAGCAATCTTAACTGGGTCGATTCCCTGCCGTTGGCACAAATGCATTAGCATATGCGGACTAACCGCATGACTAACTTAGTGCTGCATGATATGCTTACTGGTGGACTGATGCCAGTGCTCGAGTGGAGGGGTTTGTTTGACGTGCCCAGCATGGAAGAATTGGAACATAATCAAAAGTAGTGCGTGCAACGGCGAACTATGATACATGGGCTTATCCACACGCAGGAAATACTGTTGGATCCAATGTTTGGTAACAGGCAGGGGCCGTTTGCCCCACGATATCTGATGTATGTACGGATTTTCCTGAGAAAGTGTAATGAGCCGTGAAGAGAGGGTTCTTTTATGGCAATCAGGGCGTCACCTACTGCCGTTCATTTGAGGGCAGATCTGCCTGATATCATCTTGATCACTGGAACAGGATGCTCCCAACTGCACAGATGGACTCAGGGGTTGAGGTATGTGAGGGGTGAGAATGGACTGCGATGGTTGAAAGGGCGTGCTGAGTGATACACCTTTATTTGTCCCACAACACTCGGCGACTGCAGCGTTCGGAGATACTGTTGCCTCTGGGGTTGTCGGTTTCTGGAAGGTGTAATTTCTCCTAATTGTGTGACTGAGGACGGGTTGGGGAAGGTCAATTAATACCCCATCTCCGTCCTGAACGTTTCTGTTCCTGTGCTGACTTGGGGTCGAACGATTTGGCGGACTGACAGACCTCACTTGATAGTGCCAGTGTCCCATTCCAGTCTACTCTGCACCACTCTAAACGGGAGTACTTCCCTGATCCGGCAATGCATGTTGTGGGTATGTTAGCGAAGGGATATCCCCAATGTTCAAGGCCAGAAATGAGATTGCCATGGCCTGGGAGTTGCTTATCCCTGCCATTGGTATTAGCAAGAATATTGAGTAGGTTAATTCTATCTATTACAGTCAGAAGAGATATATTAGTTATCCTGATGATGCCCTCTCTGCATTGTGTGATCAATTGAATGTGACCAGTCGAATTGCGTGACGGATGAGGCAGGACTTGAACTGGTGGTTGGCTGAGAAAGATGGGTTCTGTGCACTGACTAGGGAACATTGCTGTACCTTGATTCCCATTAACACTAGCCTGGACAGATCTTTTAACAAGTGATGGGTAAGCTATGGAATTTATGGAAGGCGCTTAAGAAGACTGCTAGGTATGGCCATCGGTCCTTCGACTGGTTGGATGGAATTTTGGGCGGATGGGAGTGGGGCTTGTTTTGTTAAGACTGGGATTGTTGCCGGTTTTGTGGTGCATGTTGTTGACTTTGTGTTTTGCTGTGCTCGACCTCTTATTAAGTCTTTGTTAGTGTGTCTTGCTGCGCAACAATTCCCTGTTGTTCCAGTGTACTCTCGTTAGGCCCCCTCTTCCACTGCAGCTTCGCCACTCTAGTACCATGATCTGCCACCTGCTGAGGTGTTGAAGCCTTGTTCGGATGGACCGGTCTGACTTGCATGCGTTGTGTGAGCATATTGTTTGTGTAGGGTCTTTGGGCCATTTTGTTTCCTGTTCCATTTATTCTGGGACGCATTTTTGGCCTGTGACTCCAGATGTGGAAGGAGATTCCTTTGAAACTTGGACCTGAAAATTGTTATTTCCCATTTTTCGGCTCTGCCGATCTATTTGACCTTTGTGCGTCCTGCCTCCTTGTATTATTTCTCTGTGTGAGGCCTATCGGTCTCAAAGGGGGGAATAAATGAATGTTACTCTGCCAGTTATGTAACTAGCTTAGTGTTGCAATGTATGCCCGAGATCATGTTACAGGGCTCCAGTAACAGATAATGGCAGTGCATTTTGATAGGCTAGTTAAAATACTGGCAGAAGAGCTCATGTTGAAGATGATGGTGGGGCGATGTGATAGGTTAAGTGCAATGTAGGGAACAGTGTGACAGACAATGAATAGTTTAGAAAGACAAAGTGAGACAGAATGATTTGTTATGCTAATGCAAGCTGATAAGCACGGGAAGAACAGCTATATAAATTGCAGAAAACAAAGAGCTTGTGGGGAGTCAGGGAAGACAATTTGTTGGGTCCCACAGCTTTGTTTTTGCAAGATTAAAGTTTAATTTCGTGAAGGATTTTCTGTTTCTACTGGCATTTTTTTTCATAGAACATTGAGTGATTCTTCCACAGCAAATTACAGACAAGTCTTCAGTTTTTCGACTTCGGGTTCATAATCTGAAAAACTCGAAATTTGGGGAGGAGTTTGCTATATGATAAATAAGTGAGACAACATGTGAAATAGAAAACTTTATCTTGATGAGGAATATTGTATCAAACCACTGGTAATTAGAGGCACTTTCAAAATAAGGGAACAGTAATAGGAATAATGTGATAGAAAAATAAAGTATGGTCTCTTGCAGTAACCATCATGTTAGGGCTTGATCCATCCGACAACATTATTTTTAGTGATCAGCATTGATACCAAATATGAGCAGCAACACTTCCCCCTTTTCTTAAATAAAAACTATTCAGACATGGTCTATTGCAGTATGTGGTATGTAGTCTAAGAGGAGCATAGCTATAACCTCGTGAAATTGAAAGTGAAACAAGGCCTGGTGCAATACAGATGATAACATAGTCACGTCAAATATTTATTTGGCATGCAATAGAGCTGCACAGTGGGAACAGAGAAACGGTCTAGAAGCTTAGACTTAGAGCCACAAAGTAGGGACACGTGTATTTTAGTTCAATTCGACAATATCACTCGAAAGCATTGTGATACGTCGTCCAGTGCAGAAAGAAAT
Organism: Hemiscyllium ocellatum; assembly: GCF_020745735.1. NCBI lineage: Eukaryota > Metazoa > Chordata > Chondrichthyes > Orectolobiformes > Hemiscylliidae > Hemiscyllium > Hemiscyllium ocellatum. Next base: position 118,648 of record NW_026867501.1, on the reverse strand, counting down.
GAGAATTGACAAAATTATGAAATATACTCGCACACATACTCAAGCTTAATGTACACTAAACTGACCTCTTTTAAAATATACAGCGTCTGATCTACTGCATCGTATCACAGAATAGTAATTCGTTTTACAGGGAAAATCAATTACATGACCATATTAGTACGTGGCGACCAAGGGTCTACAAGAGGAAAGTAAGACATGGATTTGTGCACTGAGGTCTAAAAGGCCATACCATTGCATGAACGTCCATGGGAGCTCATGTCATAATAGCTTTTGCTTCATGAATTGTTTTACAATAGTAGACAGCTCAGTTAGTGCTCCAATGGGACCTTCATATTTATGAAGAAGCTTCAGACCTGTCCGAAAATGATAAGAAATTATTGAAACAAAAGCGACAGAAACTGACACATGTCAAGGATGTAGGCACTAACGTAGAAAACAAGGGCCTAAACAAACACTATTACATGGAGTACAACGACTAGAGCAGTGATAATGCCAATCACCTCGTAATAATCAAATGCCACAATGGCAAATCATGAATTTGAAATCAGCAAACAGCAGAATTAATGCAATCACCGTTAAAACTCAAACATATTCACTACTATTGTTTAGATAAGGAAATCGGCCATTCGAGGTTCGTTTAATCAATGAGTGACTCCAGAAACACGAGCAGTACATTAGCTGTTAACCATTCTTGAAATGGCTTCATAAATCTTTTTTATTAAATCAAATCAACCTAACAAAGGAATTGCAATTGGAAGACTACTGATAACGAATGTTAACCCAGTCGACGAGAAACTCTTTGACGCTACCTTTTGGAAGCTGGTGCCAATATCATGAAAGTTGTCCCAAAGGCAAATCAAAGAACGGCCTCTCATAGTGAAACATATTGCATCATATTTACTAAAGAATGCCCCACATACCAACATTATCATCGTCTCTGGGTACGTTCCATTTGAGTGACCAAAATTGAAATGCTCAAAAACCCATGAACTTCCACGGCACAAGGGCAACGTAGCCAAGAAATTTTTTTGACGACACACTTTCCTCTCATTTCTCTGAATGTTCATGTTGATGAATCCATGCTGAACAAGACTTTCGAGGCGAAATTTGAGGTGCAATGGCACAGAACGTATTCTTGGTGGTGTTCCCAACATTAGTGTTTTCACATAGTAGTGCCCTCAGCCAGGCTATTCGATTTTATCCTCAACACTGATATTTATCTGAAAACCTGGAATACTGGCCAAATATGTTGTTTTGCGCTGAAATAAAAACAAGACAAACTCAGCCAATTAATGTCCCAACAGTCCACTGTCTATCAACAGCAAAGTGTTGTATGAGTTTATTGATAGTGCCATAAGGCTGCGTTTGCGCAGATCATTGATTCTCATCTTGAATCCCGGGAGGGTCGTTCGCGTTCTAATTGCAGTCTTATTTCAAAATTGGAAACAGTTTGGGAACGCCATGTGACAGAAGATAATGACCGTCTGTGAACTGGAGACTGGAATATGATGCAATACTCCGCACTTATCTGGAATAGAGAAGTTCCAAAACACTCCAAGATGCTCGACAACATCCGTGGCAAAGCAACCTGATTTGCAGGCATTTCATCTTCCTCCTGCAACTTTCAACAGCGTCATCCTATAGAGAGCAATATGCACCCTCCTCGAGGCACGCTGTGGTTAGGAACCAGTCCGCCAGCAATATTTTCAAAATGCACGACATCTGGCATCATACTGGACAAATGTAGAAGATGCATTGGAACACTCCCTACATTTAGGTTCGCCTTCACATGATTCGCCATCCTCAGGTATTGGGTCCTCTTTGGGTTTGTCATCTATATAACTGAGTTCGTTGCGAATACAGAAAATACTCATTTTAATTTGTGGATGGAACAAAAATGCTGGTATGGTAGACAGTGACAAATGGCATCCAGTATGATAAACAGATCTTGAGAGTACTTCGTGTTTATTTTGAAACATCCGTGTTGCTAATTCTGTGATCCAGATATCTAAATTAAGGGAAATGAGACCAGAATACAGCAGAAAATATCGAAAGATCAACAGAAGTGAAAACAATTGGATATGTGGATGGAGGAGAAGGAGCAATGTATTTCCATGTCATAAACATCCAAGTAGAAAATCGAATTCTGGGAAATACATTAATAATAATTGCCATGGACAGAATGGTTAGAAACCATTGAAGGAGAATAGCAAGAAAAAAAAAAAAGCAGCGAGCATGTGGTGCAGACTTTAAACAACAGATTAAATCATAACTCAACGAAACATGAAGGAATTATGATTGCCTGTCGTTTGACGTCAATGCTTATGCAATCCAGTCATCTCAAGAACATATCCTGAAAATTCAACATCTGTTTTTGCCCATCCATAAATTTCACAGAGATCCCACCAGAGGGCGCTAATCTGTAGTCTATGTGTTTGCTTACTTGTTTACAGATGACACAAAAGCATGTGGGATGGCACGCGTTGAAGGTGACTCAAAGAACTCACCATGTGCCGTCCCATATGCTTTTGTGTCATCTATAAACTTGTCAGTAGTACGTTCACTTTAGTCAGTATTTAGATGGTGTGTTGACGTGTGTCTCTCGTCTTTTACCATTCTCATTCATATGAGGAACATTTGATTGCAATGTTCAATTTCTTAACGGATCAGTTGCCTTTCTAAGGGTGCTAGTGGCAATAATCATGTTTATCGCTGACAATGCGCGGCAATATGATGGTGAGCAAACATTTGGACACACTGTATCTGTCATAGAAACATAAGTTACATTTGCGATAATTAAAGATAAAGTTATACAAGACTTTTGACAACGTAGAATCACTACAGTACGGAAGCAGACCATGAAGCCTATTGAAACCAAACTGACCGACTGAAAACATGCACCCTGTCCTATCCCATTCCATTAACCAAGCATTTCCCACGCTAGTCCATATATCTTGCACATCATTGAACTGTTTGCGCATACCTGGAGCACATCACGAGCGTGTAATCTTCATGACCACCCTCACCCAAAGTTAGAATTTCATCTGCGACCCTAGTGCCGTGTGACAGACTTACTAACCACGAACTTTCCATGCCAGCCAATGACGTTTGCCAGCAAATGCAGAGAAAGCTGCATTCGATTCTACCTTTGCATAAATTGATTTTTTTTGAAATTTTTTTGTCTCTAGTTATTTTAATCCAAATGTCTCAGACCCAGAGAGCTTCCACATCGGTTTCAGGGAACTCTCATCGTCAGCGAGCAGCTCTGCGCACTGGGGAATTCCAGTCCTGATAGTCGAACAACATGAACAACTTTACTTCTTTTAGCGTTGCCTAAAGAAATAATAACTGTTTTAGGACAACATGTGGTTTAAACTCTGTACATCACCGTGTTGCTAGGTGAACAAATTGACTTTTACTAAAAACAAATAATAAAGAACTTACTGCAT